>NC_057797.1:306882282-307149166 GCF_018294505.1 Triticum aestivum
CGTCCTCCACTGGTCGCCAAGGCCGCCCCGACCGAGCGTCGCCCACCGCTGCCAGCTACCGCGCGCCCTGTGCTTGCTCGCCTCAGCCCTGGTGCCCCCCCCCCCGCGTGACCACGCCTCCGCTGTGGCATCGCTGCTGCGCCATTGCTCTACGTAGCCCCACCGCCACCCATCGCCGCTGCTCTGCCGCAGCCAGCTCCGCCGCCCAGCTTCGCTGCTGCTCGCCGACCCGCTGCCCTCCACCGATGCCGTCCGCAGCCGTCTCGCCGTGGCCGCGCTCCGGCGAGCCTCCCGCCCGCGCTGGTTTGCCCCGCTCGGGTGCGCCCGCACCAGGCGCCCAACGCCCGTCGCCCGCACCCGAAGTGGCCTCTGGGCCACTGACCAGTGGGTGCTGCCCCCTAGAGCCTATGACAGGGGGCCCCACCCCAGAACGGTTTTTGAAAAAGATTAAGATTAAAAAAATAAATAAATAAAATTATTAATTGAATTAATTAATTCATTCATTAATTAATTAAAGGATTAATTAACTTAAATAATTTTGTTTAATTAAACTAAAACAGCTAATGAGGCCTAACTAATTAACCTAAAACCTAATTAACTAAAACAGTCAATGACAGGGGGGTCCCACCCCTGTTGACCAGTCAAATGTTGACTGGTCAACTGGGTCCCTCTGGCCCACCTGTCAGCCACTAGGTACACTATTGTGTACACTGTGCTAGGTGCGCCTAGCAATTTAGCAATTATTTTCAAATTAAAAATAATTTCAGAATAATAATAAAATCTTTAGAAAATCATATCTTTTAATCCGTAACTCGGATTAAATTATTTTCAACATGAAAGTTGCTCAGAATGACGAGACGAATCCGGATACGCAGCCCGTTCGTCCGCCATGCATCCCTAGCATAGCGAACACGCAACTTTCCCCCTCCGGCTCCTCTGCCCGAAAAAGCGAAACACCGGGGATAATTTCCCGGATGTCCCCCCCTTCACCGGTACCACCTCGTACCACATTAGGGCACACCTAGCATCACGCTTTGTCATGTCATGCATCATCATGCATTTGTTTGCATTATATTTATTGTTTCTTCCCCCTATTCTCTCACTAGACACCGAGATCGACACCGCTGCTACCCAGTACGACTATAGTGTTGACGACCCCTTTCTCTTGCCAGAGCAACCAGGCAAGCCCCCCCTTGATCACTAGATATCGCCTACTCTTCTCTATATGCTTGCATTAGAGTAGTGTAGCATGTTACTGCGTTTCGATAATCCTACTCTAGTGCATAGCCTGTCCTTGCTACTACTGTTGTTACCTTTACCTGCAATCCTAATGCTTAGTATAGGATGCTAGTTTATCATCAGTGGCCATACATTCTTGTCCATCTGCCATGCTATACTATCGGGTCGTGATCACTCGGGAGGTGATCACGGGTATATACTATATACTTTATACATGATACATGTGATGGCTAAAGCCAGGTTGGCTAGAGGAGTACCCGCAGTTGATTCACGAATTGGGGGCTGGAAGGACATACTTTCCCGACAGCCCTCTATGTGGATCTTTGTGGCGAAGCGACAGGGCAGGTTGAGACCACCTAGGAGAGAGGTGGGCCTGGCCCTGGTCGGCGTTCGCGGTTATTTCAAAATAACATGTTTAACGAGATCTTGGTATTTGATCTGAGTCTGGCTACTTGCCTATACGCACTAACCATCTACGCGGGGACAGTTATGGGCACTCTACATCGTGGTATCAGCCGAAGCCTTCGTGACGTCAGCAACGGAGCGGCACGCGCCGGATTGGACTGGAACGCCTGCTAGGCTAGGTCTGCTTCCGGCCGCCCACGCAACGTGCAGGTGTGCTAAGGGCGATGGGCCCAGACCCCTGGGCGCTTAGGTTTAGAACGGCGTGCTGACCTCTCTGTTGGTCTAGGTGGGGCTGCGACGTGTTGATCTTCCGAGGCCGGGCATGACCAAGGAAAGTGTGTCCGGCCAAATGGGATCAAGCGTGTTGGGTTATGTGGTGCTCCCCTGCAGGGAAGTTAATCTATTCGAATAGCCATGATCTTCGGTAACAGGACGACTTGGAGTGGTACCTTGACCTTATGACAACTAGAACCGGATACTTAATAAAACACACACTTCCAAGTGCCAGATACAACCGGTGATCGCTCTCTCACAGGGCGACGAGGGGAGGATCATCGGTTAGGGTTATGCTATGCGATGCTACTTGGAGGACTTCAGTCTACTCTCTTCTACATGGTGCATGACGGAGGCTGCCAGAAGCGTAGTCTTCGACAGGACTAGCCATCCCCCTCTTATTCCGGCATTCTGCAGTTCAGTCCACATATGATACCCTTATTCCATTTGATACCAATGCATACATATGTAGTGTAGCTCCTTGCTTGCGAGTACTTTGGATGAGTACTCACGGTTGCTTTGCTCCCCACTTTCCCCCCTTCCTATACCCGATTGCTGCAACCAGACGTTGGAGCCCTAGAGCCAGATGCCACTGTCGATGACGACTACTACTACTCGGGAGGTGCCTACTACTACGTGCAGCCCGCTGTCGATAACCAGGAGTAGTTTAGGAGGATCCCAGGCAGGAGGCCTGCGCCTCTTTCGATCTGTATCCCAGTTTGTGCTAGCCTTCTTAAGGCAAACTTGTTTAACTTATGTCTGTACTCAGGTATTGTTGCTTCCGCTGACTCGTTTATGATCGAGCTCATGTATTCGAGCCCTCGAGGCCCCTGGCTTGTAATATGATGCTTGTATGACTTATTTTATTTGTAGAGTTGTGTTGTGATATCTTCCCGTGAGTCCTTGATCTTGATCGTACACGTTTGCGTGTATGATTAGTGTATGATTAAATTGGGGGTGTCACATTGTGCTTAACATGCATTTTGATGTACTTACACAGGACTATATTTGGAATGACTATTGTTTTCCATTGAGGTTAGTTTTCCCCATGGCTTATATATACTCACTAGTCACGATATCTGTAATTGGTACGGCATTGGCCGGGGGCTGATAAGCGATTAACCGGTGAATTGAACATTTAACTGAATATATCGTTAACCCATTTATTAGTAGGTTAACTAGGGCCATATCTATATATCTGAGGGTACATAGCAACATGCATTGTACTGAATGTATAAATATGCAATCCTAGGCTACATAACAACAAGGAACAGTGTTACCTTCAAGTTCTGATGATGTCCAGATATACATAGAACAAGAAGAACTACACAACATTACTAATTATACATCACTATCTAACATCAAAGGAGAGCATCACAACAACAATCCTACTTGTACATTCTTGTCATAGGAGAGTAGTTTTGAGCCAAAATATGGTACCCAATTAATCGGCCCAGCCGATAATTCGGCTTGACAACCGATAGATCGACTTGTCAGACCGATTTACTGGGTATCTGGTAACCCATAAGTATAGGGGACACTACAAAAAAATACACATCCGTGACATTTTGGGCCGAACGGAATTTTTCCTGTCATTCTTATGACACTTCTATGATGATAATTGTGACAAAACCCTGTATCATCATAGATGTGGTGGGCTCCTACTTCTATGACAAAAAAATCATGACATAAAATGGGCTTTTCATTCTGGGCGGGCCGGGGACGCACCTTCATAACATTCTTTGGGTCGTCCATGACGGAAAAATTCGTGGTAGAAGCGAGGGTAAGGAAAATTTCGGGGAGTTCCCGATTACGGTGGGTGGTTGGGGCCGAGCGATGCACAGAGGTTTGTGTGTTTCTCCTATACACGTATGCGCGTGTGTGCGAGGCATTGCACTCTAACTGAACCCGAGCGAGGCATTGGGCTCTAACTGAACTCGAGTGATTGCACTAGCTACGTTACTGAACCCCGATTGATACCTTGGTTGTTAACTGAACCCGAGTGATTCCTTCGCTACTGTTTCTAACTAAAGCCGATCGAAGTTGTCTCTTGATGAATAGTCCCCGGTGGGGGTTGGATGAACAGTTCCCGTTGGGGGTTGGATGAATAGGATCCCGTGGTAGTAGAGGTTGTTGCCGCTGGATGAACAGGACCCCGTTCGAGGTCGTGGGGTGGATGAACAGTAGTTGTTGGAGGGACCCCGTGGAGGGCTTGTTGAACATGACCCCGTGGACGGCTAGTTGAACAGGAGCCGGTGGAGGCTGGATGAACATGAGCCCGTGGATGAACAGTAGCTGGTGGAGGCAGGAGGAAGTCGACGGTGGATGAACAGTAGCAGGTGGAGGCTGGAGGAAGTCGACGGTGGATGAACAGTAGCCCGTGGAGTCCCTTTTGCGATACGCCACACCCTTCCCGATGAACAGGACCCTGTTTCAACCGTAGGAGCTAAACCACATGTCCATTTCCTCCATTTTGTGGTACGCCACACTGCTCCCGATCTGCAGCACCCTGTTTCTACCGTAAGCACTCAAATAGAAGTATGTTTCCCCCCGTTTGTGGTACCACAGGCCCTTCCCGATGAACATGACCTCTTGTTGACCGTACGCGGTCGAATAGACGGTCGTTTCCTCCGTTCCGCAGTACGCCAGACCTCGTTTCTGTTGTTCCGTCCAAGCTGGTTGGCTCCCGATGAACACGCGATGTTGTTTACTCCATTCTGACCCAGTCAGTTGGCTACCAAGGAACAAGACAACATCACTGTACGCGTTAGAGACCCTACCCGCATGTACATATGTAGCCGTATTTACTATCTCATAGCATGGTCGTACGTAAGTGTGCACGATATAGATGGGACTGCGTGACATGCTACGTGGGTGCCTCTACTTCAACATGTGCCGCTCCTTACTCGGCCATGGTACATCGCTCCAGAGAGACTGTCGACCGCTATGTACGTCCACATTCGTGACCGGACAGACAACACTACCTTTGCTTCAACCTGGTGTGTCCCAGCTATCAGGGGGTAAGAAGGCACTACCTTCCGTGCGAAGATAAAGCCGGTGGGTCCTGGCTGTCGGGGGGACATTTTTTTCGCAAAATACAGAGGCCTTTCCAGTAGCTCCAAGATGTCAGGTGGAGGAATCATTATTTTGCACATAATAAGGAGGCACTTCCTTGCGTACGGCCATGGACCCACACTGGTGGGCATCGTTCCTAAACAAACGGTTTTTTACCCCTTTCCGCGATGGCATTTGGAACCGTCGCCAAGTGAGTGTGGGCGATAGGGGGGTCCTTCCCACACGACCCAGAAATCATCGGGATAGGCCCTCGTGGGAACCAGGCTGGGGCCGTGAGCGATCGGGCGAGGCATGGATACCCAATCATTTCAGTAGGTATGTACATCCCACATGGTGAATCCCAGAAATCATTTTCGTAGGTATGTACATTCCACACGGTGAATCCTAGAAATCATTTCCGTAGGTATGTACATCCCACAAGGTGAATCCCAGAAATCATTTCCGTAGGTATGTTCATCCCACACAGTGAATCCCAGAAATCATTTCTGTAGGTATGTACATCCCATATAGTAAATCCAAGGAATACTTTTCTGTTCTTATGTACATCCCACATAGTCAATCAAGGGAAAACGTTTCCGTTCGTATGTACATCCCACACAGTTTTATATGTAGGCTCGTGTGTGAGAGGTGTAACTATCACACACGGTCTTCCTTGGTTAATTGTTTGCTTTTATCAACTATATCACACACGATTTGATGAAGAAAACTGTCTGGTATTGGGCTATCCATCACAACCGCTTTTACTCCTAGAACCGTTTGCAAAGGTCCATGACACATTTAGCAGGTTTATTAGTTTACAATTAATGGTTCCAGTATTACGCAAATTCACATTTCATATCAAACAGTTGTTTGCCAATTTCATATCAGGCACATAAATATATTATAACATCACAATACGGTAGCTACGTGAGAACAACACGGTACAACATATAGCTAGTTCAACTTCATAAGAACAATATATTCATTTCCCTAATCGAGATCACCCCGGATCGTCTTATCCACCTCTGCTTTCAGTTCAGTAAGAACCCGTTTTGCACAGGCCAACTGGGAAAGTGCCTCCTCCTTCGCCAACACCATCTTAGCAAAGTCTTTAAAAAATCTGAGCTCATTCTCCACCTTCAACTTTTTATCCCGCATCCTGAAATATGCTTCAGCGTTGACAAAACTTTCTCTAAGCCTAGTTGTGTTCACTTCCTCATACATGCTCCAGAGCTTTGTTAGGCACATCTTCAAAGACTGTGGCCACTCTTGATCAACCCGCTCCAAGTAAGAACACTTCCATTCATCCTATAATATTTAAAACTAGATCAGTAACTACTGTAGGGTAAATGGGTTTATAGCAACATAGAAAATCACCAAATCTTATTTTGAAAAACCGAAGAAACATGTTAATTATGACATATCTTATCAAAAAGATCAATGTGCAAATGAAATAATTGGTACTGAGACAACAACCAAATTCTGGAACATCAGAAGCTATAATTACCTAGAACGACGCTACAAGTTCTTACTCATGTACAATAAATAACAAATTGAACATTTTATGAGGAAGGTAAATATAACTGCAATAGCATAGCGACAGTGTTTGGATGACAGCAAATTGATACTAACAGGTGCGTACATGCACACATTTAGTAACATAGAACTAATAGCACTAAGGCCGTCCACTATGTATGCAAAAACTGGTGTAAAAACAACTGTTGCTACATCTCATACCGGGGCCCTAAACTGGCGAGCCGATGCAGCAGAAAAAAAATCAGGGACCCGGACTCCGGAACACGTAGTTGCTCCGATGCCTAGTTCATTTGTGCAATAAAGATTTAGTACTCTACTGCTTGACTACTCGGATGTGTGGACCAAAGTTGGCTGCACAAACTGCTGAAGCAGTGCCAAATAATTTTCTAATGGCACTGCTGATGAGATGGCAACAACTTAAGATACTAGGTACAAACTATGACACTGTCTTAGGATGCCTTTGGTTGAAGGTGTGGTATGAATGGGTTGGGACCGTGACAGTTTCTGAATCACATCTAACAAATGCTTTGTAACAATGGAATAGGGTCTAACCTTCTCTGCAGATGCCAGAAACTTCCTCCCAGTGTCCACAGAATCAAACGCAAGTAGCTTCACGCATTGAGATTGATGGTGACAACGAGCAGATAGATCTTCAACCACCCCGCTCCATTCGTTGCCACTGATGGTCTTAGGGAGCTACAAGAGGAAGAAACGACTCAAATCAACATCCAGGTAAAAATCCTTCATTCCAAGCCATAGCCCGGGAGAGAGAAGAGAGGCATACCCGGGTGGTGAAGGAGTAGTCGCCTGAGGAGGAACCGCTGGAGATGTTTTGAAGAAGACCATGGCGACCCCGACGGTAGGATGCGAGACGACGAGAGTGAGGTAGCGGCTATAGCTTGGCAAGGAAGGAAGGAAGGAGGAAATAGGGGAAATGTGATTTGAGGTCGGGGAGAAAATGGGGTGGGGAAGGGGGGAAGGGGGGCGGGGTAGATATTTTGGCGGTAGGCCAAAATTTTGGACATGTGGAGGGAAACTTTCTGCGCGGTTCTGCCAGACCATTCACTTTGAACGATTGTGTGCATCGCAAACGATTCTTCTGCTTTACGCACATGTGATGAGTTTGATAATTCAAATTTTGGTGGAAATTTCCCTGGGTACGTCATTGCATAATTTAACATCGCTTGGTAATTTGGGCACACAAAAGAGCGTACAGCAGACATGCCACACTTACTGAATCGAGCAATTTCAGTAATTACACAGAGCCAGTTGACCTAAACATTGCTCTAACAAAAGTCCAACATTAAAAACAAAGCCAAAGTACGCATAATTAAAAATCCACTGCCACGCCGGCCTATGCATCGCCGGTGTGAGATGAGACGTCGATGACTTGTCCTGGCGACATGCCGCCGTTGGTGAACTCCGCGTCCCCCTGCTGAAGTCGACCGCATACTCGTCCTTGTCCTCATCCTCGGCGCCGCCCTCAAGGTTTTAGTACTTGTAGTAGTGGCTGCGCCAGAGCTCATGTTGGTACTCCACCGCCGATTCCTTGACCGACAGACTCTTCTCTACCTCAACCTTGGCCACGCGCAACTCCTCCTCCCGGCTCCTCGATCTCCGCCGCCTCCAGCATCTCCAACTCCCTCTCGGCGACCTCATGATGAAGCAGGTGCTCCATGGCCACCGCCACCTTTTCAGACGTGGGTTGCATGCTGGAGTTCGAGGTGGCCTGGAATATCTTGGCATGTGCATCCTCGATCTTGGCATGGATGGCCTCGACCCAGGCCAGGGCGACATCAGCGGCATGGACGGTAGCTCGAGCACTCTCGGCGTTTACAGCCACCGTTGCAGCAGCAGTTGCAGCCGTCTTGGCTGCTGCAGCTGCCCTGTCGGCTGCCGCAGACGCCCTCTCGGTGGAAGCGGCCGCGCTCAATGCGGATGCGGCGGCACTCTCGGTGTAGGCGGCCGCGCTCTCGGCGCAGGCGGCGGTGCTCGGGGGGGGGGGGGGACGCGGCCATCGTACGAGCCTTCACGAAGCGTCATCTTTGCAAGAAGGGGGTGCGGGAATGGGGATCGGGATTCGTGGATTCGGGGTTGCCGGCACAAGAGCAGACGAGTCGGCGAATCTTAAGGAGGGAGACTTAAATAGACCCAGATATTTTCATTGCAAACGGTTCCTAGAAAACAACTATGTGTGATGTAGATATTTTTTATTAGCTGTGAAAGACAAATTTGGAATAAAGTGCCAACTGATGGTGTTTAAAAAGAACGAGAAATTTGGTAGTACTAATACAGCTGTTATGTGAAATTTAGGGAAATTTCAGGGGTCATTTGACCTTCTAAGACATTTATGTGATTTTCTAGCCATTTAATGGCCGTAATTGAAATTTGAACTACATGTACATGCAACAGCTAACCATAACGGTTCAAAAACACATATTTCATGTACTTGTGTGCAATTTAATTCCATCTGCAGTAAATTGGAATGAATTTTCAAACATATCGGTCTAACGGCCATGATAGAATTAAGCATGGTGTTACATGGCATTTTACCTGCAAAAAATCAAAAAAATAAATAGAAACACATGAAACCTTGATTGATGTAATGTCATGCCACCAAGATGATGTGGTAAAAAATTGGCATGTTTGACCAAAGTTTGGACACACACCTCTCACAAACCGGAGCAACTCACTAGAAGGCTCATGATTCCGAGAGGGAACAATGCATGTTTGATGACGAACGGGAGATTGCTTCCTCTTACGGGCTTCAATTTTTTTCTATGTATAACATGCACTACTACAACTGTAATGTGAAATTTTTGAAAATTCTAGGGGTCATTTGACCTTTTAAAGATTTAAGTGATTTTCTAGCCATTTAATGACCGTAATTCAAATTTGAACTACATCTACATGCAACGCGTAACCGAAACTGTTTGAAAATCCATATTTGTGTACTTGTGTGCGAGTTAATTGCATGTGTAGTAAACAAGAAGAAATTTTCAAACATATTTGTATCACGACATGGACACATATGCATGAATACGTATGCATGGAGTGGCATGGCATTACTTCGAAAAAAAATCAGAAAGACATGAAACCTTGGTTGATGTAATGTGATGCCATCAAGATGATGTGGTAAAGAAAGTGGCATGTTTGACAAAAGTTTGGACACACACCCCTCACAAACCGGAGCAAGTCGCTAGAAGGTTCGTGGTTCCGAGAGGGAACAATGTATGTTTGATGACGAATAGGAGGTAGCTTCCTCTTACGGCCTTCAAATTTTTTCTACGTCTAATGTGCACTACTACGACTGTAATTTGGAATTTTGGAAAATTCTAGGGGTCATTTGACCTTTTAAAAACATTTAAGTGATTTTCTAACAAATTTAATGACCGTAATTAAAATTTGAACTACATCTACATGCAACGCCTAACCAAAACATTTTGAAAAATCATATGTGTACTTGTGTGATAGTTAATTCCATGTGCAGTAAATTAGAGGGAATTTTCAAACATATTGGTCTCATGACATGGACACATGCATACATATGCATGGAGTGACATGGCATTTCAATTCAGAAAATAGAAAAATGATGAGAAACACATGAAACCTTGGTTGATGTAATGTCATGCCACCAAGATGATGTCATAAATAGAAGGTTCGTGGTTCCGAGAGGGAACAATGCATGTTTGATGATGAACGGGAGATAGCTTCTGTAGCGACCCGACCCAAATGGATCAAGTCTCTGTGCTTAAGTGTCATCCCTGGATCGGTATGCTGACACACACAGTACTCGAGGATTTATAACAGAGGTAAATCACATGTAAAAGTAACTTAAATACTATTACCTCAATCCATATAGAGGAAGCAACAAGGTTGTGGATTCCCATCAACACCAACGGCAAAGTTGAGTGTAGAAATCGTAACCCTAACGTAACACTTACTCGTCGTAAGATAATCCTGCAACATGAGACGTTGCAGCCACAGAGGGTCAGTACATTGAATGTACTGGCAAATTCACACCATAGAGAATGATGAATAAAGGCTATCACTACATGCATATTTGGCTGGTGGAAAAGCTCTATGGTTATAAGGTTTTTGCGAAAAGCCAATTTTTCCCTACTACAAAGGAATAAATTTTATTTAACTATCATGGTGGTTGTTAAACATTGAGAATGGTTGACAGCATTCTCAATCCCAATTAAGTAACATCATTAAAACCCAACAATATTCATTTAAAGTAACATGATGAGATCAACAGGATAATCCAAGAACTAGATACTCAAGATGTCCATAACCGGGGACACGGCTAATCATGATTAGTTTATACACTCTGCAGAGGTTTGCGCACTTTTCCCCACAAGACTCGATCTCCTCCGTTGGTTTCTCGCACTACATGGTGTTTGAGAAACGGATGACCGAGACATAGTCTTTCAGAAGCGTTTGCACCTTACGATGGGTAGACCGTACCACCTACAACCCCTACATCTGCTAGTCTACCACTGTAAGAGTTCACACGACTTAATCAACTATGCTAGAGCCCATAATAGCTTGTGGCTGCACACGGAAGTTTCTAGTATGAATAGTCTCATGATCCCTTTGAGCCTGGGTGGCGGACCGTAGGATGATCACACGGTATATCCCCGGGATCTCCTAGGACAACACTGGTATATCCCCAGGTGTCCGGGCAAGTCCACTGGTATATCCCCAGGGTGCCCCTAGCAATCCACCCAGATATGTATTTAAGTTGCCACCTTAAGTTGAACCATTAAATAACAATCTCACATCTGTCATGGATACTCTCAAACCCAATCCACGTCTACGAGCATAGCATGGCAATATAAGCATAACGTAAAAGTAACTCCCAAAGGTTTGATAGTAACAGGGCAATAGGTTCCTACCTCATCAACTACTTCCCAACCCACAATTTAATTAGATCCTAATCATGCAATGTTTGAGGATTGAAACTAATGCATAAAAACTGGGTACGAAAGGGGTATGATCAAAGTGTGAACTTGCCTTGCTGATGATCCGCGAAACCTAGAGATTCGAAGTATCAGGCGGCGCACTCCGGGTATTCTACCGCAGACAAACAAACAAGCATACAATAAGTACTCATCTAATGCACAGGTAAAACTCAAATAAGAGATCTAACCAGAAGGTTCAACTTAAGAACTCCGGTTGGCAAAAGAAAATCAAATCGAACGAAGCAACGAAAGACGAACGGCGAAAGAAAACAATTTCGTTCTAGTAATCTGGATCTAGGGAAATTTTACAGTAGCAAAATCTTGTTTAAGTTCGTTAAACGGGTAGAGGGTTTCAAGACGAAACTCTAGGCGCTTGAATCGTCTGATTCCGATAAACGAGCGAAAAGTTAAACTAAAACGAAAATCGGATCAGGAATCGCGATTAGAAAAATCGCGGATTTAATCCAAGAAAAAGAAAAATGACGAACGCCGAACGCCGAATTTTTTTTCTCCTTTTTTTCAGCACGGAAAACGAGGCGCGACAAACCTTGGGCGACGGAATCGTCGGCGGCGGCGGCTCCGGTAGTGCACGCGGATCGAGGCGGGGCTGATGGGCTGGGGCGACGCTATTTAAAGGCTGCCCCCGGGCGGTGTCCCGCTCGGGTACGGCCCGAAGTCGGTTCGTTTTTTTATTATTCTGCTCGGAAGAAAAATAAAAATAAATACTAAACAGACTCCAAAAATTCCGAAATAAATTTTCACGGGCTTCTAAAATCAAGCCGCACAAGGTAAACATTTATTTGGGCCCTAAATGCAATTTTGAAAAACGCACATTTTTCCTAAATTCAAATAAAACACCGAAAAACTCCGAAATAAAATCTTATTTGATTTTATTATTAAATCCTCAATATTTCTTTATTTTGGGAAAGTCATTTTATTCCCTCTCTCATATTTTTGTAATAAAAATAATTGATGATAAAATAAATAAAATCAAATGATCCTATTCTCAAAATTTGAGGGAACTCAAATATGAAAATAACGAAATCTCCAACTCTCTCCGTGGGTCATTGAGTTGCGTAGAATTTCTAGGATCAACCAAAATGCAAAATGAAAGTTTGGGAAAGTCCTTTTATTCCCTCTCATTTAACTTTCAAAAGTTTCGAATTTCACTCACTTTCAGTCAATCAATCAAACAATCAATCAAATCTATCTAATTATTATAACATTCCAAAATTTAGAATTTTGGGATGTGACAAACCTACCACCCTTAAAATGAATCTCGTCCTCGAGATTCGGAGAGGCTAGAAAGAAATAGGTTAGGTTTGGGGTCTTCTCAAAATCCATCGATCATCACAGGGGTCTGGGTGCTACCACCCTTAGAAGCATGGTTACGGTTCCATCAAAACTCATATACTCCATCCTTATTCTTGACAGTGTCGGTCTTCTCAGATCGTAAGGATAATTCCTTCTCTGGGCTCTTCCGGTAGTGGCATAACCTTTTCCTCAATTCTTTTGTATCCTTTCTTCTTGGTAAGGTTATTCCGAGACTGGGTCTTCATAGCTGATGGGTCTAGCGCCAATACTAATCAACTATCGATATCTCATGGTGGTCAACCATTTATGGTTTCTCCTGCAGGAAATGGGTCTGGGTTGATCCTCACCGTATGACCTACGGTTGGCAAGGCTGCCTTGTACAAGGGAAAAATACCTATACCATTCTAAGGCTTAAACAAGGTTTTGATCGTCGTCTCTCTACTATAGGTAAGTCACTCAGATTTACCATCCCATATAGCAAGGCGAATAATAAGAGTAAGTCGGTATGGTGATCAATCCATACCGCACCCAAATCATTACCTTGTATACGGTTTAGCGAATCTCGCATTCTAACACTTGGTCATCCTCGCAAGCATTGCAGAATTTCTCTTGTCAACGAACTGGGTTCGGATAAATCCATGGATTCTGCAAGCCAAACAAACATCTATCGTTCCTTCACAACTCTCAGGTTTTGCGTTACTCCTATAAAATCGTCTGTCGATAAAATCGTAACTTCTTCCAGGGTTTTTTCCTTCAGCAAGAATGTGCTTGCTTCTTGGTAGGTCCTGGGGCATGTGGGTTATGGCCCATCTCATCACTTGTAGTCCTTGAACTTATCATCGGGCAACTGATCATTATTCCAACTTCCAACTTCCTAGCATTCTTAAAACTCATCCAATTGTACTGTTTTCCTTCCTTCTTTTGGCACCAAATTAGGACATGATTACTCAGACTCATCATGGAATTTCCATTGATCCATATTTCCGACCTCATACCTCCTTTATATCCAATAGTAATTTATCTATTCATCCTCGTGGGATATCCCTCATACCAAGATAAAAACTTATACTTATGAAATCCATATTCCACTTTGTGGAACATCATTATCCTTTCCAGGGTCAAGCGTCCTTACAGGGGAATATTGGCCATCTCTGCATGACACTACTTCAACCGGGAAACGTGAAACACATCATGAACTCCTAACAGTCCTTTGGGTAACTCCAACTTGTTGGCCACCTCTTCCATACGCTCCAAAACTCGGTATGGTCCTACAAATCTCGGGGCTAACTGTCCCTTAATTCCAAATCGTTTAACTCCTCGCAGAGGGGGCACACGAAGACATGCTCTGTCTCCAATTTCATAGACTACCTCCTTGCGTTTTTCTTTTTTTGTCTGCATAACTCTGCTGCCTGGACTGAGCTACCTTCAGTCTATCTCGAATAAACTTAACATTCTCTTCTGACTCCTTGATCACATTTGGTCCAAACAACTGACGGTCTCCAACTTCATCCCACACACTCTTGGGGCATCACACATATCGAGACAAAACTTGTATTCATTTTATCCGAAATCCACTCAGTGGAGTATCCTTATCTTTTCCAGGGGTCAAGGGTTCTTACAGGGTACTACCACCCTTAAAATGCACAAATCTTCCATAGACCATATTTCTCATATCCTCAGAAATGGTCAAAATTCTTATTCATAGAGTAACAACTCATAAAATCCATATCAGCACCAACGATGCTAACTTTATTCATTCTCAAGTGATTACAATCTCTCGCTTTTCCATTACATGTCTCAACTCAACACCTCAATATAAAAGAGAATGTTCTCACTTCTACTACTCCATTTCTTTTGTTGCAAACTCAACTATCTAGCACAAGTTTCCTTCTCCTTGGGGCATTCTCTGGCAAAGTGCCCTGCTCCATTACAACTAAAACATATTACTTCTGACAAGTATCGAGGTTTCCTTTTTGGGCAATTGTTGAGGTAGTGCCCTGACTCCTTGCACCTATAACATGTGATATGACTCAGATCCTTCCTGGGCTCCAATCGGTTTCTCTTCCTGGACTTTTCCATTCCAATCAGGGCTTCTATTTCCTGTGGGTCATACTCTACTTCCTCTGTCGGGAATTCTACTAGATCCCCATTCGTACAATTCTGAGAGATGTGTCCTTCTTCTCCACACGAATAGCAAGACTTAGTGCAGGGTTTACTCGGGTCCTCTTTAGGTGTGTCCTCCACATCTTCCTTCATCACAACTTCTTCTAAAATTTCCATGAGGGCTCCTTTCATTACTTCTTTCTTCTGCTGGATGGTTCGTTGTACCATGGGGTAAATGTGACACTGAGCAGGATAGTGGGTAGTCCCTTCACACAAGAAACAAGTAATCTGCCTAGTTGGGCATTCTTCAATTGGGTGACTTCCTTCACAACTGGGGCATTCATCCTTGTGTTCTTTATGGGTGTGTCCTATTTCTCCACAAATCTTGCATGCACAAGGTTTCTTCATATCCTTTCCATAAGGCTTCAACTTGTGGGAAACAAGCCGAGACTTTGGCAAAGTCAACTTAAATTATTTCCAAGTGGTTACTCCTTGCCATCCATTGATGGTTTGATATATCCTCCACCAAGTAGCAGCACCTCTTTCAAAGCACTGAAGAGCATGCTGGGTCATATCCTTTCCGACTATAGGGTTATTCTGCATGTGATCCTCCATGTTCTGAATCCATTGGTCCGTCTCCAATTGACTTATCGGTCCAGAAAATACAAGCTCATCTTCATTCATCCTCTATTGGGTCCATGGGTTTGGGGTGAGATAAGAGAGATAGAGAGGGATACACACAATGCAAATAGCAGTTCTAAAAAGACAGATTTTTGTTCTGGCTGTCGAAAAAAAACATCAAACAAATGACAGCTCACAATCGTCGCATCTAAGTAGGGATATAACTGGGTTTGGTCTTCTAAGGGTCAATAAATCTTCTAAACCGCCAAACTCTTCAAGTCTTGTTCATGCCTCCAATGGTTTCTTCCGATCATGCTCGTCTTTCTCAAGTTCTTTTGCCAGATCAACTTTGTTGATGCGAAGTCTCTCACGACATCCTTTAATATTCTAGAGTTGCGTTCCAAACTTCTGGTTTTCAACAACCTTGGCATGAGCCATGATCCTACTGTCCTTTAGTTCCTGACAAACCTCCGGTATCTCGAGGTTGTAGCTCCTCCAGCTTGGCTACTTTCAGCTTCTGATTCTTGAGTTCTTCACGAAATGCTTCCTTGTCTAATACGGCTTCATGGAGCTCTACCTTAAACTTCTTGATGTACTACTCCAGATCCTGGTGATACACCGGCTAAGGTTAAAACTTCATCTTTTGCTGATAGGTTCACCATCAGCCTTCTTTCATCAAATCCATTCTGAAGAAATGCATCCTTAACTCAGCACGGTGACAATAGCATCAACGGGCTATATCATCAGGGATAGCCGTGTTTCTGCCCTTGTCATTGCCATGAGCTATCTTCCATAATTGATACTGCCTTAGGGTTTTCTTGACAAAAACTTCGAGTTCTCATGCTCCTTGTTTCAGTCTTTCTCCGATACACCTTGATCTCGGGTATTGACAGCTTCCAAAGTCTGCCAAGTTCCATAAGGGTAGCCTTCCTAGGTCATAAAAATCTGGGGATTCTTCAAAGCCTTCAAATTCTCCTAGTCTTTAGAGTCTTCAACTATTGTAGTTTCCATTATTCAGATGCACGGTAAAATCTCCTTCATTCCGTAGTGGTCATGGTTGTCCGATATCTTGTACTTCTTGGAGTGGTCTCATCAGTCGAATCTTTGTGCGGTCAAAAGGGGAAAGGGGTATGGTCTCACTAAAGGGAATATTTGAATAAGCTCAGAAGAGAAGAGAGGTAAAAGATCTTTTTGAAAGGGAAAGTTGTAGAGAAAAATCTTTGCTATGGGCTTGCCAGTTTCTAGGGTCACGTCCTACAGTCAACATGTGCTCTGATACCATCTTGTAGCGACCCGACCCGAATGGATCAAGTATCTATGCTTAAGTGTCATCCCTGGATCGGTATGCTGACACACACAGTACTAGAGGATTTATAACAGAGGTAAATCACATGTATAAAGTAACGTAAATACTATTACCTCAATCCAAATAGCGGAAGTAACAAGGTTGTGGATTCCCATCAACACCAACGGCAAAGTTGAGTGTAGAAATCGTAACCCTAACGTATCTCTTACTCGTCGTAAGATAATCCTGCAACATGAGACGTTGCAGCCACAGAGGGTCAGTACATTGAATGTACTGGCAAATTCACACCATAGAGAATGATGAATAAAGGCTATCACTACATGCATATTTGGCTGGTGGAAAAGCTCTATGGTTATAAGGTTTTTGCGAAAAGCCAATTTTTCCCTACTGCAAAGGAATAAATTTTATTTAACTATCATGGTGGTTGTTAAACATTGAGAATGGTTGACAGCATTCTCAATCCCAATTAAGTAACATCATTAAACCCAACAATATTCATTTAAAGTAACGTGATGAGATCAACAGGATAATCCAAGAACTAGATACTCAAGATGTCCATAACCGGGGACACGGCTAATCATGATTAGTTTATTACACTCTGCAGAGGTTTGCGCACTTTTCCCCACAAGACTCGATCGCCTCCGTTTGGTTTCTCGCACTACATGGTGTTTGAGAAGACGGATGACCGAGACATAGTCTTTCAGAAGCGTTTGCACCTTACGATGGGTAGACCGTACCACCTACAACCCCTACATCTGCTAGTCTACCACTGTAAGAGTTCGCACGACTTAGTCAACTATGCTAGAGCCCATAATAGCTTGTGGCTGCACACGGAAGTTTCTAGCATGAATAATCTTATGATCCCTTTGAGCCTGGGTGGCGGACCGTAGGATGATCACACGGTATATCCCCGGGATCTCCTAGGACAACACTGGTATATCCCCAGGTGTCCGGGCAAGTCCACTGGTATATCCCCAGGGTGCCCCTAGCAATCCACCCAGATATGTATTTAAGTTGCCACCTTAAGTTGAACCATTAAATAACAATCTCACATCTGTCATGGATACTCTCAAACCCAATCCACGTCTACGAGCATAGCATGGCAATATAAGCATAACGTAAAGTAACTCCCAAGGTTTGATAGTAACAGGGCAATAGGTTCCTACCTCATCAACTACTTCCCAATACCCACAATTTAATCAATCCTAATCATGCAATGTTTGAGGGTTGAAACTAATGCATAAAAACTGGGTACGAAAGGGATATGATCAAAGTGTGAACTTGCCTTGCTGATGATCCGCGAAACCTAGAGATTCGAAGTAACAAGCGGCGCACTCCGGGTATTCTATCGCAGACAAACAAACAAGCATACAATAAGTACTCATCTAATGCACAGGTAAAACTCAAATAAGAGATCTAACCAGAAGGTTCAACTTAAGAACTCCGGTTGCAAAAGAAATCAAATCGAAACGAAGCAACGAAAGACGAACGGCGAAAGAAAACAACTTCGTTCTAGTAATCTGGATCTAGGGAAAATTTTACAGTAGCAAAATCTTGTTTAAGTTGGTTAAACGGGTAGAGGGTTTCGAGACGAAACTCTAGGTGCTTGAATCGCCTGATTCTGATAAACGAGCGAAAAGTTAAACTAAAACAAAAATCAGATCAAGAATCGCGATCAGAAAAATCGTGGATTTAATCCGAGAAAAAGAAAAACGACGAACGCCGAATTTTTTTCTCTTTTTTTCGGCACATAAAACGAGGCGTGACGAAACTCGGGCAGCGAAATCGTTGGCGGCGGCGGCGGCGGCTCCGGCGGCGTGCGTGGATCGAGGTGGGGCTGATGGGCTGGGGCGGCTCGGGGCGGCGCTATTTAAAGGCTGCCCCCGGGCGGTGTCCCGCTCGGGTAAGGCCCAAAGTCGGTTTTTTTTAATTATTCCGCTCGGAAGAAAAATAAAAAGAAATACTAAACGGACTCCAAAAATTCCAAAATAAACTTTCACGGGCTTCTAAAATCAAGCCGCACAAGGTGAACATTTATTTGGGCCGTAAATGCAATTTTGAAAAACGCACATTTTTCCTAAATTCAAATAAAACACCGAAAAACTCCGAAATAAAATCAAATCCTCAATATTTCTTTATTTTGGGAAAGTCATTTTATTCCCTCTCTCATAATTTTGTAATAGAAATAATTGATGATAAAATAAATAAAATCAAATGATCCTATTCTCAAAATTTAAGGGAACTCAAATATGAAAAGAACGAAATCTCCAACTCTCTCCGTGGGTCATTGAGTTGCGTAGAATTTCTAGGATCAACCAAAATGCAAAATGAAAGTTTGGGAAAGTCCTTTTATTCCCTCTCATTTAACTTTCAAAAGTTTCGAATTTCACTCACTTTCAGTCAATCAATCAAACAATCAATCAAATCTTACTAGTTATTATAACATTCCAAAATTTAGAATTTTGGGATGTTACAGCTTCCTCTTACGGCCTTCAAAAATTTTCCTACGTTTAACGTGCGCTAATACAACTGTCATGTGAAAATTTGGTAAATTTCAGGGGTCATTTGACCTTTTAAAGACATTTAAGGGATTTTCTAACAATTTAATGATGGTAATTAAAATTCGAACTACATCTACATGCAACACCTAACCATAACGGTTTGAAAAATCATATTTGTGTGTACCCGTGCAGTTAATTCCATGTGCAGTAAATTCGAAGGAATTTTCAAACATATTGGTGTCAAGGCATGGGCACATGCATGGAGTGCATGCCATGGCATTTTAATTCCAAAAAATTACAAATGATCAGAAAAACATGAAACCTTGCTTGATGTAATGTCATGCCACCAAGATGATCTGGTAAAGAAATTGGCATGTTTGACGAAAGTTTGGACACACACCCCTCACCAGCTGAGGAGCCAGAGCCGGAACCACAAATTGATCCTTACCAGTGGGATCCGAAGATGATTGTCAGCCAGTGGCAAGCTGAGTCTTCCTCTTCTTCATCTCAGTACGACTCCAACTATTATTATGGATATCCGCCAGGCCAGCCGTGGCCATAGACCAACTTAGGCCAAAAGCCTAAGCATGGGGGAGTACGTATTTCCCACCGACATTACATTTATATTCACACACTCATTGCTAGATGTCGGTGCTCATACTTTTTCATTGTATCATCCATGCTAGTTTATTTTCCTTTTTATGCTTTCTTCTTGTGTGTTTGATAAACCTTGAGAAAAACCGAAAAATTAGTTGTAGCTTTTAATTAGTTTACTTTCCATGCTTGTAGTAGTAATTAAAAAGAAAACCCAAAAAGATTTCATGTTCTTCTTTTGCTTGTTGGGAGCTTTCCCGTGTAAATAGTTTTATTTATTTTCTTTTCTTCAGGGGTCGATAGGAGAAGACCATAATTAAATTGTTGAAGTGGCTCTTATATGCATTATTGTTGATCTGACAAAAGAGCCGATATTGCCTTGTCTTCTCCTGTTTATTGAATGCTTGCAGATTCCAGCTTAGTCCAATGCACATGCACTATTATTATTGTTCACATCGTTCGGCCGTGCAAGTGAAAGCCAATTATGATGTTATATGATGGACTGGCTGAGATGAGAAAAGCTGGTATGAACTCGACCTCTTTTGTTTTTGTATATATGATTAGTTTATCGTTCCTGATTCAGCCTATTATGAATAAACATGTTTGCAATGACAATTAGAGATCATAGTTTCTTGTGCCATGCTTGATTAGCTATGAGTTATAATGGTTTACCTTGCGTGCCAACATGCTATTAAAATGGTTATGATGTGGTATGATAGGGTGGTATCCTCCTCTGAATGATTTAAGTGACTTGACTTGGCACATGTTCACACATGTAGTTGAAACAAAATCAACATAGCCTTCACGATATATAAGTTCATGGTGGATTATATCCTACTCATGCATGCATTCGGTGTTGATTAATTTTAATGCATGTTCATGATTATTGTCGCTCTCTAGCTGGTCGCTTCCCATTCTTTTGCTAGCCTTCACCTGTACTAAGCGGGAATACTGCTTGTGCATCCAGACTCCCTTAAACCCCAAAGTTATTCCACATGAGTCCACTATACCTACCTATATACTGTATCTACCTGCCGTTCCAAGTAAATTTGTATGTGCCAAACTCTAAACCTTCAAATAAATGCTTATGACTTTGCTAGGGTTTGTTAGGGTTTGATCCCTAGTATCCACTATGTTCTGAGATTGATGTTGCTATGACTTTGCTATGCCTAATGCTTGTCACTAGGGCCCGAGTGCCATGATTTCAGATCTGAACCTATTATGTTTTCATCAATATATGAGTGTTCTTGATCCTATCTCGCAAGTCTATAGTCACCTATTATGTGTTATGATCCGTTAACCCCGAAGTGACAATAATCGGGATACTTTCCGGTGATGACCGTAGTTTGAGGAGTTCATGTATTCACTATATGTTAATGGTTTGTTCCGGTTCTCTATTAAAAGGAGGCCTTAATATCCCTTAGTTTCCGTAAGGACCCCACTGCCACGGGAGGGTAGCACAAAAGATATCATGCAAGTTCTTTTCCATAAGCACATATGACTATATTCGGAATACATGCCTACATTATATCAATGAACTGGATCTAGTTCTGTGTCACCCTAGGTTATGACTGTTACATGATGAACCACATCCGGCATAATTCTCCATCACCGATGCATTGCCTACGAGCTTTCCATATATTGTTCTTCGCTTATTTACTTTCCCGTTGCTATTGCTATCATCACTACAAAATACCAAAAACATTGCTTTTACTACTGTTACCTTTTGCTACCATTATCACCACTATCATATTACTTTACTACTAAACACTTTGTTGCAGATATTAAGTTTCCAGGTGTGGTTGAACTGACAACTCAGCTACTAATACTTGAGAATATTCTTTGGCTCCCCTTGTGTCGAATCAATAAATTTGGGTTGAATACTCTACCCTTGAAAACTGTTGAGATCCCCTATTCTTGTGGGTTATCACTGCTGCGCCATCACGCCCGACGCATGGCACGCCAAGGCCTGGAAGCGGTCGGCAAAGTCCTGCACCATAGAGGTGAAGGGAAGGCGGCCGAGCTCGGATAGTCGGCTCCCATGAATCGGGGGCCCAAAACGGAGGAGGCAGAGCTCGTGGAAGCGCTCCAAGTAGGCATGGCACCCTCGTCCTGCTCGAGAGCGTAGTACCACGTCTGTGTTGTGCCGTGGAGGTGATACGAGGCAAGCCAGGTCCGCTCCGAAGCGAGTGTGCGCTGCCCGCGAAAGAACTGGTCGCACTGGTTGAGCCAGTTGGGGGGGGGGGGTCCTCCGTGCCGTCATAAGTGGCGAAGTCGATCTTGGCGAACCATGGCGGTGCCTGGGCGGCAATGCTGTGTCGAGTTGGCTCAGAGGTGCGGAGCAGCGAGGCGGGTGGCGCCTGGTCGGAGTACTCCGGGTAGGGACCGGCGGAACCCGATGGCCCCCCGAACTGCAGAAATGGAGTCAGCTGCTCCGGGGCCATGGTGTAGACTGGCGACGGCGAAGCCCCAGCCGCCCACACTGGAAGTGGCGACGGGGAGGGCGGGAACCGGACCTGATGAATCGGGAGGCCGGTCAACGAGGGTGCCCCAGACCTAGCCAGGGGCGGTGCCGGTGGTTGTAGCGTCGGTGGTGGGGGGTGGCCGGGGGTGTCGTTGGCTGCAGGAGGGGGTGGATGCAAGTACCACAGAGGCCCCGCGGCCGGCGTAGTCCCGCCGGGGTGTCCCGCTGGAAACGGCAGCAGGGGCTGCACGGTGCAGGTCGGCGCAGAGAATGGCTGCAGCGGTCCGGTGGCTGCCGCGTGCGGCATCTGCTGTAGCGGCCAGGGGCCCGAGGACGGCATCGGTGCCAAGGGCCAGAAGGGCGCACCGTACAGAGAGTCGCCCTGGGGCGGCCACGGCGGTTGGCCGTAGGCGGCAACGAGCGCCGTTGGCAGGGGCGTGTAGGGCCCGACCGCGTACTACTGCTGCTGCAGGTGGAGGCTCTGGACGGCGGTGACGAGGTCCCGCAGGGTGGCTGTGACCTGCTCCGGTGTGAAGACGGCGTACGGCAGTGGCGCAGGAGGAATCGTGGAGGACGACGCGGCCTGGGTCGCGGTGGAGACGGGGCCGGCCAGCGCAGTTGATCCATCGGCGGACGGCGTCGGCGTGGTGGAGCCGCTGGAAA
Organism: Triticum aestivum; assembly: GCF_018294505.1. NCBI lineage: Eukaryota > Viridiplantae > Streptophyta > Magnoliopsida > Poales > Poaceae > Triticum > Triticum aestivum. The sequence goes on from NC_057797.1 coordinate 306,905,323, forward strand.
GCGCCGGCGGTGGTGGTGGCAGCAACATGATCGGAACCTGGTCTCTGATTACCAAATTGGTAGGACTAGGGTTCCTACCGGCTCTACTCCTTAGGTTATAAGGGCAGAACAGCGGAGGTTGGGGCAAGGGCGCGTGCGCCGGCGAGTTGGCACCGCCGCGAGGAAGTTGAAGGGCGGCGGCTAGGGATGGCGCGGCTAGGGTTCCGGCTCCTCTAGGAGCCAGGCAATAGGGATAAGAAATATATTTATTGCTTAATTCCGACATGAGTCTCACAGCCTATATTTATAACCTAGATAACTTGCATAATAATTAACCTAAGATAACTTTTGGGCCAAGCCCCTAACTACTGCCCAGTGGGCCTCCTATGGTTATAAGCTAAACCGGTCATAACACCATTAGTGTTCTGTAAGCTATAACTTGTGCATAGAGAAACCTCACCCCTCTCTTGGAACTAGGGTTCTCCCATCCTTGGCTCGAATGCTGCTTCAACCTGGATGGTCGCAGTGGCCCTTGGTGAAAAGGGAATGGGTGGGGGCTGGCGCCTCAGTCTGTTCCCCGGTAGATATGGTTCTACGGCAGACGAAAAGTGCACCCGTAGGATATCCTGCCGAGAAAACACGTTTAATTACAGTAAAGAGGCACTCCACCTCTGAATAGAAAAATACATGCACGAGTTCTCGGCAAGGTTTATTCCTTTCATCGACATACAGATACAAGTACAAGCATTACAGAACACATACATGGATGAAATGATTACATTATTTGAATTAAAATTTGGCATGCCTACAAGTTTAAGATTGAAAAATATAAGTGCCCTGTTACGCCTTTGCCCCTGTCCATCTCCTACAAGAAGAGGTCGAAGTGGCCGGAGGCGCGCACAGCTGGTGTTCGGCGCCTCCCCAGTATCAAGTCGGTGCAGCTCCCAGGCCGGGAGGAAGAAACCGGAGGGCAGGCGTGGATGGTAACGCCGCCGGGGGACTAGATGGGTGGCACGGAGTCACGGGCAAACACGACTCGTTGGAACACTCATCCCTGTTCTTGATGCGTCATGGGTTGTCACTGCCGTCCACATGAGTACCACCCAAAGACCTCTGTGTGACCACCACGCCGGGCACAATGCTCTCTAAGCCCTCCTATAGAGAGCATGGTCGTCCCCGGGAGCCCTGACGTTAGAAGTCACCGCACGTCTTGAAGACGTGTGAGAAAGCAAGGAGCCTTCCTGTCCGATGAAGTAAACTGTGTCCAAGAGGATCCAGATTCGCCCCCATTAGCGGCGAATCTCTTCTACGGCTCCTCCCCGATGCCGCGACGGGAAGAAGAATGGGGAGCGGTCGACTACCACGCATCGTGCCCATCTCGAGCCGCGACATGGTGTTGGTCGCGTCCCCTCCCATTGAAGTCAAGGCCACGGGCGACCCGGCGGGAAGCGCGCCGGGGTTGCCACTCCCGGCATTGGTGCCGCGCCGCCCGAACCCTCCTCTCAGATCCAAGGGAGATCCCCAATAGGAGCCCGGGGGCTGGCCCCTGGCTCTTCTCTTCAGCATCGCCGGTGGAAGCAGAGAACAAGGGAAGAAGGAGAAGGCAAAGATGGATGGGTCTGCCCTCCTCTGTCCCTCCCTTTTATAGTCTGGGCGAGGTGGGCAGCAGCTCCATCCACGGATGATCACCGCCCTCCTCCGCCAATTCAAGACGGGCGGGCCCTTTCCAAAGGTACTCTCCCACACCATGCGCCTCCGTTACCTATCCCGCACGATGCATGCTGCATACGTGGCTAAGGATAAGGGCGCGCTATGGTAAGAGTAAATTGGCAGTTTCTACCCCATGCGTTAAAGTCATTCATGGGCCATCACTTGAGCAGCCCCACTACTATTGGCTTTATGCCGCACGCGGGGAAACCGGAAACTGGTCTGGAATCAAGGCTGATAAAGCAGCAATGGAAAACTTAAGGGGCCGACCCCTTCAGCAACCTTGTTTGTGCACTCATTAGGCCCTACCCCGACGACGCTCAGCGGCGCGTTCGGGGCAGGCCCGGGGGCTTCTGTAGGTGAAACAAACCCTGGCTCTGTTGTCCAACTGTGCACATGCATAAGATCAAGATTGAAGCACCAGCTTAAGTTTGAGATTGAAGAACCAAGAGATTTGAAGAACCAACATGCAGCTCAGAGGGGCCAAGATCAAGCCTAAGGAGCAAGATATCATCAAGAGAAGGGCCTCCCTTGTCGGGCAGGCAAGCCCGGCAAGGGGCACAGCCACCACCAGAAGTAAGCAACTAAGGCTCCCCGGCAGAGCCTGCCGTGGCTCATGGGGGAAGAACCACCCCACCAACCACTCAAGCATGACTCACGTCATCAATCAGTGCGGTGACAAGCCGCAAGATGATTAAGTGGCAGCCATTCGCCACATGGAAGCCGTCTCCTACGAAAGAAGCCTACAGATGACACCCATCCTATGACGTGTCAAGAGCGCAAGTGCAGAGCTGCAAGATAGCCTAGCAGGCCTTGCCACGTGACCAATGATGTTACACTTAGTGACACATTTAATGCACCCTGTCAGCCCGTAGAGTTAGGTATGATAGCACTGCTCGCCATCATATCAGTGGATAATGACCACTTTGCCACTGTGTTGACCCCTTAATCTGTAAAAGGAGGCCCATGGCACTCGTAGGAGGGGTTATAAGGTTGGAAAGTTGACAACCCCAAGCCATCATATGCGCGTAGACGCTGCGGCCCTAAGGCAAACCTTGCCGGGCAAGTGTACTACGCACCACCACATCCATTCCACCATCAATCCACTAAAGCTTGAGGAGGGTCTTACGCCTCGCGGCGGTCCGAACCCGGGTAAATCGCTTGTGTTCTCTCCGACGTGATACCGTACGCTAGTCTGCTCTTTGTGCAACATGCCGTCCCCCCGCCAAACCAACAAGGGGCCACTCGGTCCCATAGGTGGCCACAGAAATCTCACGACAGTCTACTCTTTCTATTGACCTATCAGTGGAATTTACAACAGTATATGCAACTATGAAATAAAACATAGCAATAAAATGATGCATCAATTGCAATACATGAATGACACGTGATCTCTAGAGATAGCATTCAGAATCCAGAAATAGAACTGCTGGTTCATAAATCAAAATTAACCCATCTATTCAAAATAAAGAGAAGATGCAACACAGATAGAATAGATGAGGTACAACATTGGCAGTATGCACTATCTTTACAATTGCAAACATTTGTGAAATAAGATGCAGTCAATTAGCAAAACCATATTTTATTAGGATGATAATAAAGATACAAATTTGACCTCAATGATGATCTAAGCCCTCACATATTTTTTGTGGCAGTTTAGTATTATGTTTTCCCTTCTGGGATAATGACAGGTAAATATCTTGTCCCGGTATTATGCATACATCCAGTATGACTCTCAGCCATACTTTTCTCATGAGCAGATTGTTGCTAGATAATATCCAATTCTAGACTCTAGATTTAGAAGATGAAAAAGAGGTAGCAATAGCAGGAAATGCTTTTGACAGTTCACACCAACAGAGATTCATGCACACCATGGTTGCTTATAAACTAACTCACCATAGTCCACCCAATTGTAGATATAGAAAAAAGGGTTTTTATCATTTCTGCCACTAGTTGTGTCCCACTACTCAGTTTTGCCATTAGAAGTTACAACTACTCAAAAATGACATCGATTCGTGAGATGCTTGCTCAAAAATGCCATCATTCCTTCAGATGTTTGCTCAAAAATGCCATTAGACACTGCTATTTTCATGTCAAACCCGTCGACCATGTTATATGACAAAAATAAGCCTAGACCCACATATCAGTTCTCTCTATCTCACAATGATAAGTGTGGCCCCACTTGTCAGGAGTAACCAAGTGAATAATTTTACAGGAAAATAAGAACGTTGTTGGGAACAAATGGACCCCACACTTTATTGTAGTGAGATAGAGGGAGAGCTGGCATGTTGGTTCATAGGTATTTATGTCATTATAACATGACAAAAGAGATTTGAGATCAAAATAATGGTGTCCAGTGGCATTTTTAGCATGTGTCTAACGAAGCGATGGCATTTTTGAGTAGTTGAAATTCCTAGTGGAAAAACTGAGTAGTCAGACACAATCGGTGGCATAAATGATAAAAACCCTAGAAAAAAGCTTGGAATTGTTGTAACTCGAGTGATAGTTCAACTGACATAGACATACCTTGCCTGGACACCGAGATTGTTGGGATAGATGAGAAGAGGGCACTGACAAATATCAAGAATGTGAACAATTGCTGCTTGCAAGGCACATGGATGGTGGGCGTCGATTGCAGGCCATACCTGTGTTTAGCTCACATCACGGTGCTGCACCTTCCTTGATCAACCTATATGACACATGTGCAATGTAGCACAAATTGGTATGACATGAGATAGAGTGATAAATCAATTGCTCGTTCAAAAATCCTAGAAGAATTCAACCACACCACCTATATCTTCCTTGCCGATCTTCGTGGTCTTCTCCTTTAACACACTGAGGTCGTTGACGCTCCACCACGTAAATTGTGGCATGACGAATATCGACATCATCATGTAAAAAGACTCCGGGCAACAACATGGCAGTGGTTGTTCCATCGGGGGCGTTGCTGAGGACATGATTTCACACCAACTGGTACTAGACTTTTCGTGAAAATTTTTGGTACTATGCTTTGTTGAGAATCATATGTCGACACAAATCTTATCAGTACAGGAACCAAGGTGGAAGATCATATATGTATCTATGATTGTGTGTATCTAACATTATATATGATGGAAGTGCATCCAATAAGGCATAGACGAAATGTTGGGTGTCGTGGCAGACGAGAAAGGTGGTGGGGGGCTGGAAGTTGCCGAGCTGACTGTAGAAAATATGGATGGCTGACAACATCACATTGACCAGCATGTAGAACATCACAGTTGGCATGTCCAAAGGCGCAAGTAGTGGTAGCTCCAGCACCGTCACTAAGGCCATGCTAGTGAAGCTAGGCAATGAATTTGATCCTACCATAATGGTGATAGGGTAATTAGTTTTTTATTAACTGTACACCACATACTTTTGGACCAGATTTGTTTCTACTATTGTCTATCACAAATGGAAAACAGTAGCACATACTGGATAGTTGAAAATTATATGTGGTCTCCAATAATCATAAAATTACACTTATTCATCAGACTCATAAGAAAATTAAGAGCATCTAGCTATTACATAAAGGAGGAGATGCACTTTTATAGTGCCAAGAACAAAACATCGATTGCTCTAATACATAATATCAGAAGAAATACATTTCTACCATTTACAGAAAAAACTTGCACTAATTAGAAGGGATGGCATGTACTTACCTTTACCACGGGAAAATGTCTAACAATATTGCAATAAACTGAATCATTTTCATTTGTAGTGGTTCCCGAAGTAGTTCACTCAAGATTACCTCGCAAAGTACATGATTGGTGGACACACAATGAATGTTAAAGTATTTCATCCAGACTACAATGAGCATCGAGAAGTCATAATGAAGACAGTGAAGGATGGACGGGCAGCCATGATACGTCTCCATCATATCTATAATTTTTTATTGTTCCATGCCAATATTATAAAACTTTCATATACTTTTGCCAAACGGGATAAAACGGACGGAGATTATTTTTGAAATATTCAGAGAATATGGGAAGAAAAATCCATGCGAGACGGTGCCCGAGGGAGGCACGAGGCAGGGTGTGCGCCCCTGACCCTCATGGGCCCCCCCTTAAGGCGGTTAATGCTATTATTTTGTCGCAAGAAAGCCAGAAAATCTCGGCGAAGGTTTCAGTCCAATCGGAGTTACGGATCTCCATATATATACGAAACGGTGAAAGGGCAGCCAGGGGGGGATGCAGAAACAGAGAGTGATAGAGAGATAGAGAGACAGATCCAATCTCGGAGGGGCTCTTGCCCCTCCCATGCCATGGAGACCAAGGACCAGAGGGTAGACCCTTCTCCCATCTAGGGAGAAGGTCAAGGTAGAAGAAGAAGATGGGGGGCCCCTCTCCCACTCTCTTCTGGTGACGACGGAACACCGCGGGTGCCATCATCATCACCGCAATCTTCACCAACAACTTCACCGCCATCATCACCAACTCTTCCTCCCTATATGCAGTGGTGTAACCTCTCTTTTACCCGCTGTAATGTCTACTTAAACATCATGCTCAACGCTATATATTATTTCCCAATGATGTATGGCTATCCTATGATGTTTGAGTAGATCTGTTTTGTCCTATGGGTTATTTGATGATCGTGATTTGTTTGAGTTGCATGTTTTATTATTGGTGTTGTCCTATGGTGCTCTCCGTGTAGCGCAAGCGTGAGGGATTCCCTCTGTAGGGTTTGCAATATGTTCATGATTTGCTTATGGTGGCTGGCGTGAGTGATAGAAGCACAGACCCGAGTAAGTAGGTTGTTTGCGTATGGGATAAAGAGGACTTGATACTTTAATGCTATGGTTGGGTTTTACCTTAATGATCTTTAGTAGTTGTAGATGCTTGCTAGAGTTCCAATCATAAGTGCATATGATCCAAGTAGAGAAAGTATGTTAACTTATGCTTACCGGTCTAGTTATCAATTGCCTAGGGACAAATAACTTTCTCGTAACGAAAAGCTCTTTACTAAAACTAACTTAGTTGTGTCTTTACCTAAACAGCCCCTACTTTTTATTTACGTAATATTTATTATCTTGCAAACCTATCCAACAACACCTACAAAGTACTTCTAGTTTCATACTTGTTCTAGGTAAAGCGAACATCAAGCGTGCGTAGAGTTGTATGGGTGGTCGATAGATCTTGAGGGAATATTTTTTTTGCCTTTAGCTCCTCGTTGGGTTCAACACTCTTACTTATCGAAAGAGGCTACAATTGACCCCCTATACTTGTGGGTTATCAAGACTTTTTTCTGGCGCTGTTGCCGGGGAGTCATAGCGTGGGGTGAATATTCTCGTGTGTGCTTGTTTGCTTTATCACTAAGTAATTTTTATTTGCTGTTCTTAGTTGTTCTCTATCTTTAGTCATGTATATGGAACACGAAATACAAGAAAATTAGGTGTACCTGCTACTCATGGAGATGGGGAACCTCCTAAAACCCTTGATGCTCATTATGTGAAAGATATTATGTACTACTTTGATAATCCCGAGAAAACCCATTCAATTATGTTATGGGAGACACATTGGGTCAACGCGAATACTTTAGGGATTATCACTTGACTCAAAAGGGGAAACTATTATGGGATCAAATTCATATGTTGCATTGGTATGCTCGGCAACTTTGCTTGAGATATGATTATACTTGTTGCTCTCGGATGAAGGCTCCACACCTTCCCTTTTCATGCAAATTTAATGTTGATAAGACCTTGGCTTCTTATGCTAATGGTATATATGATTACTATGATGTGGAACAAATAGAGGAATTTGTTGCTTTTATGGGTGCTTATGAAAGTGAATCTTTTTTAAAGAGTGTGAAAATTTTGATGATTCAGTTTATAGACCTAAAAATTTAGTTATCCTTAAATATTGCTATGGGAATTATGAATTCAATTCCGATATTGATGCGTTTATTGAGAAAGTCTCCGTTTTCCAAGAAGAGACTAATATTTTGAAGGATTCTATGGAAGAAGAAATTGATGAAACTGTGAGATCACTAGATGAAAAAGATGATGAGGAGAGCGAATAACAAAAGGAGGAAGAGCGGATTAGCTACCCGTGCCCACCTTCGAATGAGAGTAACTCTTCAACTCATACATTGTTTAATTTCCATTCGTGCTTACCGAAGGATGATTGCTATGATGATTTGTTATGATCCCGTTGATTCTCTTGAAATATCCCTTTTTGATGATGCTTGCTATGCTTGTGGCCAAGATGCCAATACAAATTATGCTCATGGAGATGAACTTGCTATAGTTCCTTATGTTAAACATGAAATTGTTGCTATTCTACCCACGCATGATAGTCCTATTATCCTTTTGAATTCTCCCAACTACACTATATCGGAGAAGTTTACCCTTATTAAGGATTATATTGATGGGTTGCGCTTTACTATTACACATGATGATTTTGATGAATAAAATATGCATGTGCTTGCTGCGCCTACTTGCAATTATCATGAGAGAGGAACTATATCTCCACCTCTCTATGTTTCCAATACGATAAATTTGCAAGAAACTGTTTATACTATTCATTGGCCTTTACTATGTGTGCATGAATTGTTCTTTTATGACATGCTGATGCATAGGAAGAGAGTTAGAATTCGTTGTTGCAGGATGTATGTTACTTTGTGCTCACTACTAAATTACAAATCATTGTTGATTCAAATTGGCTTTGATATACCTTGGGATCCGGGTGGATTCATTACTTGAGCACTTTATGCCTAGCTTAATGGCTTTAAAGAAAGCGCTGCCAGGGAGACAACCCAGAAGTTTTAGGGAGACATTTAATTCTGTTTTGTGCTTTTATAAGGTTTAAAAATAAAAATAATGTGCCAAGGTTTGCCTTTAGGATGTTTTGGATGCTTGTTGGTTTGTACGGTGCAGGACAGAAACTTTGGCTGTAGTGCGCGATTTTACATTTTTTACTGGAATGTCAAACGGTTCTGAAACTTTTTGCACTGTGTTTCTATACAAATTTTTTATTTTTCCTAATTTTGGTAGAATTTTTGGAGTAACAGAGGTGTGGTGAATGTTAAGATTATTACAGATTGTTCTGTTTTAGACAGATTCTGTTTTTGATGCATTGTTTGCTTGTTTTGATGAAACTATCGATTTATATCAGTGGATTAAGCCATGGAAAAGTTATATTACAGTAGCTACATTGAAAAAACAAAATATGAACTGGTTTACAACAGTACTGAGAGTATTGATTTTCTTTATTATACTAACGGATCTTACCGAGTTTTCTGTTGAAGTTTTGTATGGATGAAGTGTTCGATGATCGAGAAGGTCGAGCTTGGGGATGCCCAAGGCACCCCAAGTAAATATTCAAGGAGACTCAAGCATCTAAGCTTGGGGATGCCCCGGAAGGCATCCCCTCTTTCTTCAACAAGTATCGGTATGTTTTCGGATTCATTTCGTTCATGAGATATGTGCAATCTTGGAGTGTCTTTTGCATTTTGTTTTTCACTTCTCTTTTATGCACCATTATGTTATGAGATATCCTTGGTTGATTTATAAAATGCTCATTGCACTTCACTTATTTTTTTGAGTATGGCTTTATAGAATGCTTCATGAGCTTCACTTATATCATTTGAAGTTTGGATTGCCTGTTTAGCTTTACATAGAAAACCGCCATTTGTAGAATGCTCTTTTGCTTCACTTATATTTGTTAGAGCATGGGCATATATTTTGTAGAAAGAATTAAACTCTCTTGCTTCACTTATATCTATTTGGAGAGATGACAGGAATTAGTCAATCACATGGTTAGTCATAAAATGCTACATAAAACATGAAGATCACTGAATATGATATGATCGATTCCTTGCAATAGTTTTGCGATATAAAGATGGTGATATTAGAGTCATGCTAGTGGGTAGTTGTGGATTGTAGAAATACTTGTGTTGAGGTTTGTGATTCCTGTAGCAGGCACGTATGGTGAACCGTTATGTGATGAAGTCGGAGCATGATTTATTTATTGATTGTCTTCCTTATGAGTGGCGGTCGGGGACGAGCGATGGTCTTTTCCTACCAATCTACCCCCCTAGGAGCATGCGCGTAGTACTTTGTTTCGATAGCTAATAGAATTTTGCAATAAGTATGTGAGTTCTTTATGACTAATTTTGAGTCCATGCATTATACGCACTCTCACCCTCCCATCATTGCTAGCCTCTCTAGTATCGCGCAACTTTCGCCGGTACCATAAACCGACCATATACTTTCCTCAAAATAGCCACCATACCTACCTATCATGGGACTTCCATAGCCATTGCGAGATATATTGCCATGCAACTTCCATCATCATCATATACATGACTTGATCATTCATTGTCATATTGCTTTACATGATCGTAAGATAGCTAGCATGATGTTTTCATGGCTTGTCCGTTTTTTGGTGTCATTGCTACGCTAGATCATTGCACATCCCGGTACACCACCGGAAGCATTCATATAGAGTCATATCTTTGTTCTAGTATCGAGTTGTAAGTAAATAAAAGTGTGATGATCGTCATTATTAGAAAAAGAGAGAAGGGGCAATGTTACTATCCTTTTACCACACTTGTGCTTCAGAGTAGCACCATGTTCTTCGTATGGGGAGACTCTTGAGTTATCACTTTCATATACTAGTGGTAATTTTCATTATAAAACTTGGCTTGTATATTCCAATGATGGGCTTCCTCAAATTGCCCTAGGTCTTCGTGAGCAAGCAAGTTGGATGCACACCCACTTAGTTTCTTTTGTTGATCTTTCATACACTTATAGCTCCAGTGCATCCGTTGCATGGCAATCACTACTCACTCACATTGACATCTATTGATGGGCATCTCCATAGCCCGATGATAGCCTAGTCGATGTGAGACTTTCTCCCTTTTTGTCTTCTCCACACAACCTCCACCATCATATTCTATTCCACCTATAGTGCTATGTCCATGGCTCATGCGGATGTATTGCATGAAAGTTGAAAAGGTTTGAGAACGTCAAAAGTATGGAACAATTGCTTGGCTTGCCATCTTATTTTGAAAAGACATGATTGCTTTATTAGTAGGCTCGAAGTATTATTGTTTTTATGTCAAATGATAGACTATTGCTTTGAATCACTCGTGTCTTAATATTCATGCCATGATTAGATACATGATCAAGATTATGCTAGGTAGCATTCCACATCAAAAATTAGCTTTTTATCATTTACCTACTCGAGGATGATCAGGAATTAAGCTTGGGTATGCTGATACGTCTCTATCATATCTATAATTTATTATTGTTCCATGCCAATATTATACAACTTTCATATACTTTTGGCAACTTTTTATAATATTTTTGGGACTAACATATCGATCCAGTGCCCAGTGCCAGTTCCTGTTTGTTGCATGTTTTTTGTTTCGCAAAATATCCATATCAAACGGAGTCCAGACAGGATAAAAATGGACGGGGCTTATTTTTGGAATATTCGGAGAATATGGAAAGAAAAATCCATGCGAGATGGTGCCCGAGGGAGGCACGAGGCAGGGGGCATGCCCCACCCCTGGGCGCGCCCCTGACCCTCGTGCCCCCCCCGAAAGGCGGTTAATGCTATTCTTTTGCCATAAGAAAGATAGTTTTCAGAAAAAATCTCGGCGAAGGTTTCAGTCCAATCGGAGTTACGGATCTCCATATATATACGAAATGGTGAAAGGGTAGCCAGGGGGAATGCAGAAACAGAGAGAGACAGAGAGACATATCCAATCTCCGAGGGGCTCTCGCCCCTCCCATGCCATGGAGACCAAGGACCAGAGGGGAAACCCTTATCCCATCTAGGAAGGAGGTCAAGGAAGAAGAAGAAGAAGGGGGCCCCTCTCCCCCTCTCTTCCGATGGCGCCGGAATACCGCCGGGGCCATCATCATCACCGCAATCTTCACCAACAACTTCACCGCCATCATCACCAACTCTTCCTCCCTCTATGCAGCGGTGTAACCTCTATTTTACCCGTTGTAATCTCTACTTAAACATGGTTCTCATTCCTATATATTATTTCCCAATGATGTATGGCTATCCTATGATGTTTGAGTAGATCCGTTTTGTCCTATGGGTTATTTGATGATTGTGATTGGTTTGAGTTGCATGTTTTATTATTGGTGTTGTCCTATGTTGCTATGCGTGTCGCGCAAGCGTGAGGGATTCCCGCTGTAGGGTTTGCAATATGTTCATGATTTGCTTATGGTGGGTGGCATGAGTGACAGAAGCACAGAACTGAGTAAGTAGGTTGTTTGCGTATGGGATAAAGAGGACTTGATACTTTAATGGTATGGTTGGGTTTTACCTTAATGATCTTTAGTAGCTGCGGATGCTTGCTAGAGTTCCAATCATAAGTGCATATGATCCAAGTAGAGAAAGTATGTTAGCTTATGCCTCTCCCTCATATAAAATTGCAATAATGATTGCCGGTCTAGTTATCGATTGCCTAGGCACAAATAACTTTCTCGTAACAAAAATCTCTTTACTAAAACTAAATTAGTTGTGTCTTTACCTAAACAGCCCCTACTTTTTACTTACGTAATCTTTATTATCTTGTAAACCTATCCAACAACACCTACAAAGAACTTCTAATTTCATACTTGTTCTAGGTAAAGCGAACGTCAAGCGTGCATAGAGTTGTATCGGTGGTCGATAGAACTTGAGGGAATATTTGTTCTGCCTTTAGCTCCTCGTTGGGTTCGACACTCTTACTTATCGAAAGAGGATACAATTGATCCCCTATACTTGTGGGTTATCAAGCCATCAAAAGGGGTTGGCCTAGATTCGTGCGTGCATTACACATGGAGGAGGGCACAATATGGGCATTGCGCTTCACCTTCTCCAGCGACCAGAATGTCTTTTGCCTCTCTCTTTACAGTCCTTAGTACAACTGTGGTTCATCATTCTTTACTTGGTGCTTCTGTAGTTCTTCAGTATATGTACTTGTGCATTGAATTATGCATTCGTGGTTGAACCTATATTTGTAATAAAGATGGTTGGATATGAAATAAGTGATTGCCTACTTTCACATTCAAAACATGTGATTTTTAAATTAGGGATTAATTAGGGATTAATTGGGGATTACATTGCACACGGTTTGCGAAAGTGAAACGTCTGCGATAGACGTGGAGATCAGAAATGATTATAGGTTCCACTACGTGTGCGATCAATCTCCACTACACACACGACATCCTCTTGAAAATTGTTTGTGTTAAGCCACCTTGCGCAACCGTTTACCACATCAAAACTGTGTGTGATGGACAAACTTTGCCACATAGTTTCTTCTACACACCGTGTGTGATGCATTCAATAACGCAAACGATAAAATTGTTAATATCGTGTGCAATGGCAACGCTGTCACAAACGATTTAACGGGGAAAATTGCGTGTGATGTACCTGTGAACGGAAACATTTTCCTTGGAGCGACTGTGTGGGATGTACATACGAATGGAAATGTTCAACAGGGACTGACTGTGTGGGATGTACTTGCGACCGGAAACAATTTCTGCTGTATAATTGTATTTTTTAGCTCTACTGTACGTATTTCCATATTTGAGTGCTCGCCAGTTGCACACGACCTCATTTTGCCGAGCCTGTGTGCTAGGAGGGCATATCCCCGACGGTTTCTGGGTCGTGTGGGAAGGACCCCCCTATCGCCGTCACTCACTAGGCGACGGTTCCAAATGCCGTTGCGGAAAGGGGTTAAAAACCATTTCTATAGCACCGACGCGTACAAGTGGTTTGTGGGCGAGAGTAGGAGACAAACCTAACAAGAGAGAGAGAGAGATAGAGAGATAGGGAGAGAGAGAGAGGAATAAGTTTGGTCTATGAGAAAGATGGAGACATGTAATATACGTGAGATGTGTGTGCATTCGGATTTTGTACACGCGGAAAGAGAAGAGACAACGGGTTTGATGAGATAGCTGGAAAAACATGGACGAGAGGGGAAGGATCTCGTGGGTTGAGGGATTGATAATTTTGTGTGGGAGAGAGGGGGAGGAGTCAGTTAGCCGTCGTCACATCATCCTTCTTCCAATGGCTATGCATTCTCTAGTGTTGTGTGGTCGCCGCGTTTGATCTCCTCGATGCCCTCTTTGATGATTGAGGTGGTGTGCATGCTGGGGTGTAGAGAAGCACAAGCAAGAGTGGTCGCCATATAACCTTCGATGGGGATGAATTGTGTGCTCGGGGGAGGGGGAGTGTGTGTGCAGTGTATGTGTTTGTGCCTGTGTGTGTGTCAGATATTGAGAGAAATCAAACCTATGGAGAGAATGTGTGTGTATGTGATGGAAAGCTACATGCTAAATAGGGTTTTCACGCAGAGATTGTGCATGCCAGATAGAGAGCGATGTGCAAGCCTTGATGTTGGCAGGGGCTGGGTGAGGGTGTCAAAATGTGTGCATTGATGCATGTGTTACATGCGATCGTGTGAGGGACGGACGAATCGAGAGAGATGGTTCTGGTGTTATGGATGGTACTCTCTCTCTCTCTCTCTCTCTCTCTCTCTCTCTCTCTCTCGCACACACAACTACAAATAGAAGACTGTTCTCTCATGTATACACAATGTATCAGCATCTCTCTATGTCTCACTCATGCATTATCATTTGCACATTCACACCTCTCTATGTCTCTATCACACGCACACCGTTCCACATTGCCCTTCTCCCACAACACACATATGGACACATACACGCGTTCTCTCTCAACCACACACACAGAATCGGTATAAAAAAACTAGGGCGCACCTAAACCATCCAAATCCAAATAAGCACGAAATGAAGCTAAATTCAAATATTCGGGGATTGTTTTCACACACACACAAAAAGGATCGGTGTATGTCCTTTGAGTGCGACACGGTGACGCACCATTCGATCGACCGCGCGGTCGCTGTGCATGCGCTTGCATAGGATTCTGTATCGATGTTGTGCTAACTAATATGGTAGTATAAGTGCTGCCTCAGTCTAATGTTTACGTGTACTAGTACGACATTCTTTTAAGTTTGACCAACCCTATATAAAACTAGACTAAGCTCCCATATGTGCGCTCACCAATATGCCGCCGCCGTGGTTGTGCATGCCGGCGCCCGCCTACTCCGACCGACCATCTCTCGTCCATCACGGCCGTGTCCCCGCCATCCTTGTTCCATGAAACTGACGGCTCGCCCGCTCACATCGTGTGCAGTCCCTCCTCGGGATGCCGCCGCGCTGCCAAGCACGCGAGCAGCTGGTGGAGCCACGTCTATGCCGCAGCATACGAAGAGGAGGATGAGCGCGTGCTCCTGCATGCCGGTGGGGAGGAGCTAGCGTGTCATTGCCGTATCCGCCCACACGGAGGAGGCACACATGGTGGCTGTCTCGAAGGAAGCCGGTCGCACCCGCGCCGAGACCGCAAACGGGGTGCGGACGCAGAATCTACCTTAGATACCTTGAATGCGACGTGGATCCTGCAATCTTAAGGAACAATTTGGGTCAGTCGACTCTTGCGAGCCATTGGATGCAACATGGGTGGCCAGAAGGGCTTCTTCAACCTCCGTAATTGATGCACTATTGATCTTCTCTCTCAGGCATCGATCCACCGGCCCGCCACACGCCTAACAGCGTGCCGCCGCCGTCTCGTCGACAACGCCATGCTCCACCCACCCCCGCAATCCGTTTAACCCCGGGCACGATCCATTTTTTCGGCGAACTGCATTCCACGCCCAACACTCATAACATGGATCATGGGCACCCTGCCACCCTAATAAAGATACCGGGGTATCTTCTCTGCCATCTTCTTCCTTTGCTCTGTCGGAGTTCTTTCACAAATTGATTGAACCAAATTATACTACTAGTATGTATTAAGTACAGTAGGAACGCAAAGATATGAGAAGTAGTACCAACTAGAAGAAGAATAGTAGTAAGACATACTAGTACTACTATACGTACTAAAGAGTTCAAATAATGAGAAAGAACATAAACATAGTTCTGCTGGGGGCTCAGCACAACACACCCCCTGAAATAAAACTAATTAACTAGTATGCTTGACACTGTAGTAGAACTAGCATGAGCAACGGCACTACCACCTTACTCGGAGTCTGAGTCCACGTCCTCGACTTCGTCCTTGTCGCTCTTACTCTTCCTCTTCGCTGACACTTCTTTTCCTGAATCGGACACAGGGCTCTGCTTCTTCAGCCAACCCTTGTAGATATTTATACAAAGGTAGGCATCCGTTGCTGCATACAGGATGTGATCTTCATCTATTGTCTTCGACTCCCATGCACGATGAAACTCCTTGTGCGGTTTCTTCAGTTGAGCGTATGAAGGATCAATGATGGCTACCGCCAGGGTCAGCATGGATGGCTGAGAGGTGGACACCAGGCTTGCCTTCTGGAGATTGAAGGCCTGGCCTAGAACGAGGCCTATCCGACCAAGGATTATCATGTCGTTCGTAAAGTCTACAGTAACGAATTTCACTCTTTTGTCCTTGAGGAAGAACTCAAATTCCTGGCACCTAACATCGGCATGGCATATGTGGTAGACCAAGCACCCGTTATGTACGCAAACCTGGATCACAGCGGGCTTCTTCTTCTCTGCCTCCTTTAGAAGCTGCTCGCTTTCCAGGACTTTGGTGTACTCAACATCTAGCCCGGTGACCCACTCATCCTTCGAACTTTGGAACATCCGTAGGAAGGGAGCAAGGCATGCTTCCACCATCGCTGATCTACGGTTGTAGATGATGATGAGCTCATCGCCGGTGATGGTTCTAACCTGGTACTCATCGCCGATCATGGACATTTGGGAGGCCATGTATTTTGGAGGTGTGTTAGGAGAAGTTTAACTGGTGTAATGTGAAAGGACGAGATGACTAGGAGCAAACTGTTGTAAGGTACAAGACAGGGACGAGTAGGGCGTGTGAACGGCGTGGGGTGGTTGGCTTGTCTGGTAGATAAATGGTTGCATGCCCCCAATGAGTTCTCGAGTACTATGCAGGACCCACTAGATGTCATGTCTACTAGACCCATATTGTAGGCCTAACAGTATAACTTCTACGTGCTTGCATGCCATGCCGGCGCGTGGATGTAACTTCACTTAATTCCGTCAACCATCACGCCTCCCACGACCTTCGCCACCCTCGCGCGGACGCGCCATTTGAGACTTCGTACGGCTATAAATGAGCAATTTTTTAGCCTACTCTGCATGCATGATACTCCCTTTGGTCCTTTTTACTCCACGTAAGATTTGTGTCAAGTCAAAGTTTGCAAAGTTTTTGACCAAATTTATACAAAAAATATCAATATCTACAATATCAAATTTATATTTTATGAAACTACATTTCATAATGAGTATAAAAATATTGATTTGACATTGTGAATGTTGATACATTTTTCTATAAGTTTGGTCAAAGTAGAGGTACACTGACTTCAGACAAAACTTATATGCACGGTGCAGACTTGTTCCTTCGTCCAGGTGTGTGCCATGTCCTAAATAGTCACCACACCAAGGTTAGCTATTAGAGTACTACTATTACCTCCCTTCTAGTTTAAAGGGCTTGATTCAAAACTTTCACCTACTCTTACCAAGATAGAGGTGGTGGAATAGTTTTTGTAATCTTCAAAAGTGCTCAATTAATGCTCTCATTCTTATGGGACGCTGCTTCAGTTACTTAACTACAGATGCATTGGGTCACTAACATGTGGGCCCAACAGGCATCTGGCCCACATGTCAGTGATGCAACTACACCTGCAGTTAAGTCACTGAAGCTTAGTCCATATCTGACGTAGGTGTGCCATTGCCTGCTATAAATACTATGCCTCCCAAGGCATTCGGAAGAACGCTCACGTTCATTGCTATCTCCTCCCCCTTCCTCTCACGTCAACCACCATGGCATCGCCCCTCTCAAGCCCTAGGTGCCCCTCGCTGTTCGGTTCCTCGCCGCCACTAGTCGAGGAGGATGTGTCGGTGTTGCCAGTCTCGCCAGTACGCGCGTCGGAGGACGCGTCGGCTCCCCACTACGAGGAGAACGTCGCGCCGCCTGCCGAGCCCCCCAGCCTTGAGGAGCTTCGGAAAGAAATGGATGTCACCTTGTGGGAGGCCTTGCCTCTAGTAGAGCGCACCAAAATAGAGGCGGAGAAGAAGGCCAAGGAAGAGAAGAGAGCCGCGAGGCATGCTGCCTGGCAGGCCTATGTCACGTCCGAGAGAGTCAGGCAATCGACTCTTTGGTAGAAGGCTCGTGCGAGGGACGTGAGGGTGGCAGAGGACGCCCATGCCAAAGCCCTGAGTGCAATCAGCCCCAAGCGCCTAATCTATGCTTGGCAGTACGTGGACCGGGTGCACGCTTCCAGCGAAGAGGAGTACCTGTTGGCGCCGGATCACCACACTGGTGAGATCACGCTTGCCCGCCGGCAAGCCGTTAATCAGCACCTCGCGAGTTGCGAGGCTGAGGAAGAGGCGTTGTGTCAGCGCGCTGGGAAACGTCCACGCATCAGGGCACTAGTGGCGCGCCAGAAGCGCTCCTACGAGCCCCGTGGCTTTTATTCGGAATAATTTAGTTTTGTAAGGCGATATCATTAGTTTTGGGACGCAAATGATAAATCCCGAATGTTCCAGAATTATTAGCGCCCTTAATTAAGTATGTAAAATGAAAAGTTTGGAAACCTTGTGTATCCATAGGCATTTTGTAAGTGCGTGCATATAGCACCAACTTTACTATATATCTCACTACACGTCTCTCTCTAGTATTACTTATGTACGTGCAAATGCACGTTTTAACATTACGATGCGGTTTTTGTAAAAGTAGAGAAACAACACTAGTCAAGCTTGTGAAACGATTCAATGCAAAAGAAATGCAAAAATGCTCATTTGATTGTTTACTTTTAGCTTCCTTCTCTGTGGTTATTTCTTTATGATACTTTGGTATGGAGTATCTCACTGGTCGGCAAGGCATGCAAATTCCCAAACCACTTAGTACACACTGTATCGAATTTTTTGCCTAAAAGTTGTGCCGTGCAATTGGAATTCCAACTTGAGTACTACTACTCGGAGTACCAGGGGCCAGTTCTTTTAGGCTTCTAGATTAGTAATCCCATAACTACTACCTCGATCCTAGTTTATTGGTCCCCATTGTAAATTGTGTCAAATTTTGACCATAAATTTAACTAATGAAATGTTTATGCACATCACCCAAGATTATATGACTTTTGTTGATATGCACTAAAATTTTATCAGTTAAATCTTTGGTCAAAATTTAGCACAAATTACAATGGTGACAAATAAACTAGGACAGAAGTAGTTGTTTAGAAGCCCAAATAAATGAATGAGGCGCCTTATGTTACTCTCCACTATGACTAGTCTTATGGGAAAAGTTGGGGAAGAGACGGCTTATTTTTTAAGCCGCCAAAAGAACTGGCCCTAGGAGTAGTAGCTAGGGATACTAGGAGTAGTAGCTAGGGATCGAGTGTGCAAGATGAACCAGAAAAAATAAATGTAGAGAGATGAAATGCAAAAAAGATGGAGGGATGTGATGGTTTCGTGTCCGTTTATTTTACCAGGCCACTTATTACTGGGAATGGTGGGGTTTTGTGATATGATGGCTTCACTGCCGCGCCACGAGCGCGGTGAAACTCCCGTGCAGCGCCACCCTCTACACTAGTACTACCTCGGTCGTGGTTTATTAGTCCCCCATTTAATTTGATTCAAGATTTATCAAACAAAATGTTAGTGCATGTCAACAAAAACTATATCATAGGATTCATATTTGAACATAGTTTTCAATGGTATAATTTTTGCTGACATGCATGAGCATTTATCGTACTATGTATAATGTTAGTTAAATTTATGGTCATACTAATATATAGTAAGGTGCCGTGCATTGCACAGAACAGTGAAATGCATTGGTCGGGGAGTTGTTTATTTTTACAAAGTATGTGGGGGTCATCTCATGTTTAATGAGTATCGATAGGTTTCTTTGGATATTAATTCTTCTCTCTAGAGATCACAAACATCCAGGTGAAATAGATAAAAAATTATGTTTTGCAAACAAAAGCGTTCAACTGTTCAACCTGCATCCAAAACTTGTGAAGAAATAACACTTATTGTGCTTTGCAAGAAATGATCTTTAAGAATTAGTTTTTGAGTATTGATTTTGCTTATTTTTTCTAGACCACCATGAATGTACTCCCTCCGTCTAGGTGAATAAGTCATCTTAAGTTGTGCACTGTGACCAAGAATGAGGGGAAAATGAGAGAACTTAATGTTTATTTGCTAATTAATAGCATTGCATGCAATGAACTAACCACTGCATGTCGTGTTTGGTAGTCTTGAGTCATTGAAAACATGCACGCCCCACATCTCTTATTGGTTGATATGTTAAGAAACAAGAAACGAGGTGGGAGTTAATGCACCGTGCCTAAGTGTTTTGGGATTATTTGGTGTTCGTAAGGTGACTTAGAGCAAGTACGATAAGGTATAGTCAGCAGGCTTTAAGAAGTAAAGTAATATTTCTAATGCTTAGTTGGAGGAGAGAGGATAGGAGAGAGAATGTAAGTGGGCTCTCATGCAAGAGCCAGCTACAACACGTGCTCCTAGGCACTATGTGAGAGTGGAAAGTGGGCCATGTATTAATAAAGTAGCACATACTTATAGCTAATTTTCATGCGTGTTGGCTACAAATGACATGGCACTTTCTTATAGTCAATAGTAGGCTATACTATTAAGTATTAACCATGCTCTTATACACCTAGACAAAGGGATTAAATCAGGATGACTTGGAAGGGGTCAGAGGAGATGTAAGAAATGGTTCATCATAAGTCTTTCACCAGTACTGTAGTAAAAATTCTCAATTAATCTCATAAATGGCAAGTTAGAACTCTAATGTAGCAAAAGCATACTTGGAAGATTCTAGACTAAACCATAAATGGATACACTTTTATTCAAGAGCAACACTCTAATAGAGCAAGATCATGCATGGAAGGTTCTATACTATATAAATAATAAGTCTCCACATGCTTAGACAGCGGATTACATTGAGTGAAGACTAATGATCAACATTTAACTTGGTAATGCATATGTCCAGGTGAACCTCCTTGGAGTGCCCGTGCACCATCTTGGGCTGAACATCATACCATGCGTCTTCCAT
This sequence comes from Triticum aestivum, assembly GCF_018294505.1. Classification (NCBI taxonomy): domain Eukaryota; kingdom Viridiplantae; phylum Streptophyta; class Magnoliopsida; order Poales; family Poaceae; genus Triticum; species Triticum aestivum. The sequence goes on from NC_057797.1 coordinate 306,926,121, forward strand.
ATCCACATCGCCGGGAACAGAGCAGCTTGGCACAGTCCCTGTCAGCATGATGGAGGCGGTGTGGGGCAGTAAAAATGAGAACACACCCGAACACCGGCCTCGTGTAAGCGTCAACGGCGTTTCCCCTGACGCACACTACAGAGATGGGGCGGTGGCCTGCACGGGCCTTGCCGGTGCCCACGGCCAAGAGGAAGACACTGCCGTCCTCCTCCACGACTAGCAGGTGGCGGCGATCCTCCAGCGACTCCGGCACGGCGAACGGGTAGCATGTTCGTACTTGATGTTCACCACCGCGGTCCAGTAGTGATCGACGGACAGTGCCATGAGGTGATGCACAAGGCTCGCCGGTGAGCCCTCAACCAGCAGCGTGCACTCATAGCAGTAGGAGGGCACGTGCATGCATCTGGAACTATGCTCCGCCAGCGAGTGTTGGTCGATGTACCTCTCACAGCCGAATCTCTTGTAGACGTAGGGCACCTTGGAGACATCGACCAAGCCGTCCATGAAACGGGAGTGGCTGTCGAGGACATTGCGCCTATTGAATATATGAGCAAGTTACTACGAGATTTAATCTGAATAAGCACAAAATAAATAATGACGGCTACAACAGAGATTAAACTAATCATGTGGACTAGCATAGTAGATGAACAGATCAAATCTAGGACATAGACTAGAAACAAGAATTCTACCACGATTTCGAATAGGAAGGATAGAAACACATACAGTGCAATGGGAGCAGCACCGTTGGCATTGAGGTTGTCGCCCATGTCGTTGAGGAAGAGGTTGCTGAGGTCGGGGAAGAAATCGTCATTGGTGAAGACGTCCCTGCCAGCAGTCGCGCTATTGCGCTCCCCAAATTCCAACAGCGCCCGCCGAATGGGGTGCAGGAGGGAGTGGCTGTAGGGGACATCGCGGCCGCTGAATGGAGCGCAGGAGTAGCACACAAAGCAGTACATGGTGCTCCTCCCTAGTCTCTATCTCTACTCTTATATAAAATCGAGTTGGTGATCATGGTGTGCCTGCCATCTTGTAATATAAACCGCCCGATCTATATCTGACGGATAATAAGCGTACTATGACAATTTTTGCAAAAGATACCCGCACCTCTCTCCACATCTACAGATAAAGCCTTGCCTCATTCATCCTTATCTCCAACAACCTCATTGCTGAGAAATTAAAAAATAAGTCTCTGGAACAATCTAGCATGGTGGCCACTGCCGGTGTCGTCCATCCCCATGCCTCTGCCCAGTCCGGCCACCAGTCACCACCACGCCCACTCCTCCTCACCTTATCTCTCATTTTTCTCGATATATCTTTTTTTGATGAAATTCTCAAGATACCATTTATTCGATAAAATTCTCGAGATATCATTAGTTTTTACACATGTGATTACCCCTGCATGGGTCAATCACAACATGTGTTTTGTAAAAAAATGCATCTTGATGTTACATGCAACACACGGTCATCTTGCTAGTTTGCATATAATTCCAAACACTACGTAGAAACAAACTTTGACCATTTTACAACTATGTTAGTATCATTGTTAGTGGTCAGCCGGTGCAAGTTATATCCCTAGGTGTTTTAACCCTTTTTTTAGTAACGATATCTGGTGATTGTTCATCACGAGCTCAATCCTGGTGAAATCCCATGTAACCGTCATATTTCCATCCGACGGTGGCCTATTTTTAAGCCATAGTATTTGACAAAACTGCCACCCTTACACACGTACTGTAACTGCCTCGCGTGTGTTTGCAACTGCCATGCCACCCAGCGAACGTTTGCTGGGGATTGGAGTTAGCACCGATGGTGGTTAGTAGTCATTCCATGCTCGGGCATTGAAGTTTGTAACTATTTTAGATTAGAATATACTACTCCTCTGGTGCTAGTTGTAGAGCTGAGTCCTACTCCACTATATGCAAACTAGGGCATAGTAATAGGTATTGTAGGGAGTACTAGTACTGTGATCACTCAAGCAAGTTGTCTGGCATCGATATGACCCTACGCTGCTGGTATGTGTCTCGTATGTCAAGCGGTGTGATGTAGTCATCATCACCTGTCCACTTCCCGCAACACATATCCGCTTCTCCATATTTGTCGGCACATACTTGTCCAGTCTTCCATCCCTGCTAAGGCGCCTCCGCCCTCTTCCGAAACCCAAGCACTAACAATGGAAGAACCAAGCAGCGTCCACCGAAAGAGTGGCTAGAATTCTCTCCCCATAGAGGTAATAACGCTCATTGTTTCGCGTGTGGACAATCTCAGTACCATGCTGCTCGTCGCACGCTCGTCGGGGCTGTACCGTTCACTCAAAGCCCTAAGGCGGAGCTTCTTAAGCCAATTCCTTGCTTGCTAATGCCGCCTGATCTTCAGAAACGGTATCTCACGCAGCATAACGATCGTAGGGTGGCGAGCATCAACCCCCTTGACTGCGATCAGATCCCAGTCACCCTCAACTACATTAACAGTATGTACTGGATCGACATGAACATGTCTTGGATGGTGCTCATCGACGGTCGCAGCAACTGGATGCTCGTGGAGGTCTACACCCGGTGATTGATCCCCATTTCTTTGAATAACACTGCACTGCTTTGGCACTGTGGCCCAGAATACTTGAAATCCTACAGTAGCCAACATGATACCAAGTTTGATTTGCTCAACGTTGTAATCTCCCAAGTGTCCACAAGATCTACGAATTATAAAGACTTCAGGCTAATTGTGTTCTTCAAACGCGGTCTCGCCTATCTGACAGGTGACTGCGGTAAGTGGATTAATCTGCATGTCCATCATAGGATTGTACATCCTCCATGGTGTTCACACACGAACACGTCACCGTGTACCCACGACGCTGGGGGTGATGCACCGCATCTAACGTCAAAGAAGATCTGACCAATTGCATGATACGGAGGACAACCGACAAATGCTTTTGTAGACCCAAAGCCCCACACACCCAGGAGGGACCCCGTCGGGGCGCTCGGTGGCTATGGGCTGCCCTAGCTCAGCCTGACCACCCCTAGAGCCTCGTGGATTTCCAGCCCTCCAGTGCTGAGGAACGATGAAGAACGAGAAGAAAGATACAAGGGTAGGGGATAGATGAACACGAAAAAGTAGTAGATGTGTTTGTTTGATTGTGTGTTCTTCAATCAGTCATCACCCCTTAGGTATATAAGAGGCGGTTGGACTTCCCATGCAAGGAAAAGGCTTAGATTCACGTCCAAAACCCTAGTCAAATTCGGATTGGTTTTGTCTGAAATTTCGAATACTGTTCGGTTTAAACTGGCTGCACCTTGCGGGTCTTTTTTGTGGCAGTAAACGACCTCGGATGAAAACACGCCCAAAAGAATATTTACTCATTCTGACTAGGTGAGCAACTTTCATATTGAACGTTTTTTGATTACAATCCATCTTCAGGTCCAAAATGGTCACACAAACATATGTTTGCTCGCGTTGCCCATCAGACATGTGTCTGGTGGGGCACGCCATATTTAGCCTCCTGACAGGGCCACATTTCGATAGCTCTAACTTTTGCAAACAGACTCATATTGGGATGATTTTTATATCAGAATCAATCGTTTGGATGAGACGAAGTCAATTCGTGTAGATCATTTTTCCATATGAGGCCGTCTTGGGGGCGTAATCGGCCGAATAGTGTTCTGAATATAAAATCTCAGTAATTCAAACACAACTTCTGCCTTACAGATGAGATCAACTGGCTATGACCCAAATATCAAAGTTTCTCCTTTTGACAATACAGAACATTCTCGCTTTGAGCACTTTTCCATTTGAGGCCATCTTAATTGTGTTTTCGACCATCCCAAAATCTGGTGTCAACACATCCCCCCCCCCCCCGTTTTTCGGCAAAGCTTGTGTGCCGAAAAATAACTTGCACATAGCTTGTTCTAAGGACGATGTCGACACTCCATCGGCCATTTTGCATGTTCTTAGGAAGATAAGTATATATCGATCATTGCTTGTTTGAAACACTTGATACGAACTTGGGTGGAAACTTCTCAACTTCTATAACAATCCTGTGATAAGGTTCCATAGATCAAAACCATCCTCCGAACCATATTGTTCACCGTTTCGCTAGGATTTTCCAGATAATCAAGAATGAACTTCCTCCAATCCTTACTTCGCCTGCATAAAAAATTCATTAATGGCTGAGGTGGTGAGCTCCAAGTCGGCCTTAACTATGTTGGCAAGAACTAGCATCGACTATTGATAGACGTGCAATACACCATGACCAACATGGTAGTCATATGTTTGCTATGCCAACCCTCTCCAATTTTCATGCCAAGATATATGATGAATTTTAAAACAATCCAAGGAAATTTTTACATCTAGACATACCTCAAGATGAACTAAAAGTGATTCGTCAAAACATTGATAACCATTGGATATTTGTTGCACTACTAATAACAAATCACGGGAAGGCGCAATATGTATAGAAACTATAACAAGGAAAAGCTCCAATCCGAATAACAATGTGTATTCGGCTTTGATCATTTGTGCATACATATTTTAAGCGGCATGATGCTTCACAAAATAGCACCATAGGGAGATATAAACAACACCCACACCTTGGACATTGCTACAAATTTAACCGCCAATAAAAAAACTCCATGGTACTAGAGAGATAAATCTAAAACCAATACTATCGATGATGTCAATATGATGCTCAGTAATAAAATCAACCATGATTTGGCCTTACGTAAATTCTAAAAACTAATAAGCCAAAGCACACCCAATCAAAACATAATTTCACTTTGCAGTTTTGGTGAATTCGACTATGCATAATATCTTTAATGGCATCAATTTGACAAATTTCTATGCAAGCACTTATCTCAATCTATACTCAAACTAAGTACGATGTTAGAATACCACACCGGCCATTCTTAGATATATTCTTAGGGTGATAGATAAATATTGGCCATTACCATGAGGTCCATGTAGAATTCACCCACCAAAGTATGTATAGACGAAATAAAAAATGAAATAGCAATAAAATATTTCGGCCCTTTGTATTAGTAACAAAAATGTAACTAACCAAATGTATAGTTATTTTGTAATACCATGTCATCATATAGAAAATTATGTTGCATCCATGGATCAAAATAAATCCATGGAGGGTAATTGATCATACTAATGGATGAATTCCATGGCAAAGGCATCAATGGCACTATTGAAGAAAATGGATGATGTGCTAACCGAAGATTTTGATGTTGTGATGCACACCTTCGTCTTAATTGTTTGTTGCTTCCATTCCTCTCTTTCTTCACTTTTATTGTACCTGTTGCAATAGAAGTATGCACATCATTGTTGTTATGATTGATCATCTTGGGAACCCATGCCATGTTTTTTTGTCTCCACTCTTGTGCGCTAAGATTTTATAATTTCTACGTTTGGCAATATGATAAGCTCAGTGGGCATCTCGGCTGTGATTCTGTCTTGACCAATGGCAATTGCTTTTTGGCCTTGTGCACTTTCAACTTATTTTCTTCAGATTTTTCACTTTGACTCTCAATAATTGGTTTCTTCATCTCATTCCCTTTAGTAGCCAATGGCAACACTATAATTGTCTCTTTTTCATTTGAGATCAAATCTGAAGTTGCACTCTTACGACCATCTATTTTAACACGGTAAACTTGCTTGACCACCTCTTTCTTCTTCATTGAGCTCTGGACCGATTCCTTATGGTTGAAACGGTCTTTAACATGTGATTGTTCAAATTTTGATCTTCTCGGAACTGCATAATATTGGTGAGATGGTCTAGAATAAGATGGAGAATGTGCCCTTGTATCATACCTGTCCCATGATGGATATGGATCTACATGAGCATAGTGAGGCATCCACGGCTTTAGCATTGGCAGCCGAAAATAAGGATATGAATATGTTGCATGAAGATTCTCACTTAGCCAATACTGATCCTCATATTTGCGCCTTGGGGTGATCTTGGTTTCTTTGCATGATTTGGCTGATAATCATTCTTCTCTTCACTCTTCTTTTGATATTTATCCAATAGTTCAGCGAAAATTATTTTTGATTTGGTTTGGTTTCCTCGATCATTGGATTTGCTTGTTGCCCCCAGTCCTTATCGTCTTCATTGTAGCTTCAAAGGAATTCTCACCCCCAAGTTTATCTTCATTGTGCCCTTCAACAAATTCTTTACATGAAAGCTTGATCCCTTCACTTGTAGTTTTTACCTTCTCTTTAGATGGATCGGCTTGAAGTAGCAGACGTAAAAACTTTTTTCCATCAAGACCAATAGGAATAGACTGGTCATCCTTTCGTGTTTCAACAATTCTTAACTGTCCCTTATTAATGGCCGATTTGACTATTTGGTGAAGCATATTGCAATTCTCAAAATTTTGTTTGAACGAATGATGCAACCTACAATACATTCGTCCTTGAATTGATGGCTTGAAATGGTGATCAAGAATACTTGTGTAATTATTTTTCAGCAACAAATCAAATATTTGATCACACATGCTTGAATTGCAGGTATACCTCTTATTTTCTAGTCAATCTTGGTGTGTGAATGCCTTTGGAGGTAAGCAAATGAATGGTTCAGATTTGGAATCTCTCCATCCGGCTATGCAATGTGTTTTGCACTGTATATTCGATGTCTTTCGATAAGATATTATAATAGCATCGGTTTTCTTAAAATAATTTAACCTTGGCTTTAAATTTCTGAAACAAAGATAGTTAGAATGTACATGTCTCAATTGAGACCAATTGCAAGCCAGGTAATAAATAATCAAAGCTACCCAAATAGATATGAACTTTATATAAAGCAACCCGGAAAGCCTTGGCTGCAACAATAAGTCACTATTGGTGTTTATAAATGGCGCAGTGGTTGACCTATATGCTCAATAACAATTTTATTCCTAACAAGTAAATTACCCTTATTGATTGGTCTTTCAAAATTACTTATATGTATTTTTATAATAGATGCATCAACAATAAAGTTGTGACCAAATCTGAAAACAGGTAAATTACTTACAAGCCATGCCTCCTCAAGTATGTTGGGAGAGCATGATGGTGGTGCGACTTGAAGAACATCTTGCTCCTTCATTGGATGCCTCCCCGACGCCTTGTCATCATAATTTTCTTGATTCCGTGCATCATTTCTTTGAAGATAATTGCCAGCCAAACTTTGTTCGGCTACTTGCTCTTGTCCCTGAGGCTTGTCAATTTCTATGACACGGAATTCATAGGGCAGGAAGTAGGTTCCATTAACTTCCAAAAATCAAGCACGACTATTTTCCTATGCTTGCCATGCCCTTTCTCAATGATGCTTGCCTCTTTGGATTTGATGGATTCGAAATATATACTACTTGATTCGGCTTTTCCAACCGAAGCACTTTCATGTTCCGAGTCATCCTTCTTTTTATTAATTCTACAAGTTGGCAAGGATTGTTTTCTTTGGGCCAATTCCCTATTAATTCTCTATGTGCAACGCACTTGTACCCTATCACACAAAGCTTTAAATCCCTTCTCAGTTTTAGCCCTCTCTACATCAGTTGCCTCCTAATGCTTTTAGGATCTTTCGGCAATGAATTGTTAGTGTTGCCAAAATTTTGCAATTGTGTAGGGGGTGTATAATATGTTGCGGCACAAGGTGGAGGTGTATGCACTGTCGTATAACCATATGTACTTTCACAAATTCTATCAATTGATGAAGTTTCATCTTCTTGCAAAACTCTAGCCTTTATTGCAGCATAATCAGGAAACAACCCTTTTCATATTGTTCAAGGCAAAGAACACCAATCCTCTTGTTTTGTGCCAAGCTCTTTTTTAATGCACCCACAACCGCTTCTGGAAGGGATTTCTCCGCAATACTTTCTGATTCGTTCGGCAATGATTCGTGAGTGTTACCAAAATTCTTGAATTGCATAGAGCATGCATTATATGCTACAATATTAGATGATGACACATGTGTCCCTACAAAATTTTGACTTATTTGTCTATGACCATTAAGGTGCGGGCCGAATTATGACCATCTACAGTTGCAGACAGTGGTAAAAATTTACTAACATGAGGTGTAGCATATTATTATTGAGTGTAACTTGCCGAATATCTAGTAGTAGCATGGCCAGTTCTCCCATCCACCGACAAGGTTGGATTCACATATTGCAAATTAGTTGCCGGTGATTAAAAGGGTGAAACACTTTCTTGTATGCTATTGGAATTTTAACATGAGGTGTTTCAAATTGATTAGCCAAACCCATCATCTTGTTCATCGGCATATGGATTTGTGGGATTGCCGATGCATGGGAGTTTGGATACATACGTTATACGTTGCTAAAATCGTAAGAATTTGAAGTATGAAGATTGTTTTGCACCGGCCCTTGCGCATAATTAGATGAATCATTGATAAAACTAGGGCTAGCCGACACATTATGCTCATTAGGTGATCCAGCAACAACATACGGATTATTTGCATCTACAAAATGGAATTGGGTATTCATATTACCTCTCTAGATTGCAGCAACTTGATGACGATCTCATCATAGCAAGAATGGGCTAGAGACCGTTGGAAGCTTTGTCCCCAGTGGAGTCGCCAAAAAGTGTACCCTCCACGCGGGGGGTGATGCACCACAACTCACGTCGAAGGAGATTTGACCAGCAGCACGATATGCAGGATAGCCGGCGGATGCTTTTGTAGACATGAAGCACCACACGCCTGGGAGGGACCCCGTCAGGGCGCGCGGTGGCTATGGGCTGCCCTAGGTCAGCCTGACCACCCCTCGAGGCTCGTGGATTCGCAACCCTCCATTGCTGAACAACAACGAAGAACGAGAAGAAAGATACAAGGGTAGGGGATAGATGAACACGAAAAAGTAGTAGATGTGTTTGTTCGATTGTGTGTTGTTCAATCGGCCGTCACCCCTTAGGTATATAAGAGGCGGCTGGACTTCCCGTTCAAGGAAAAGGCTTGGATTCATGTCCAAAACCCTAGTCAAATTCGGATTGATTTTGTCAGTACTTTCCAAAACTGTTCGATTTAAACTAGCTTCACCTTGCGCGTATTTTTTGTGGCAGTAAACAATGTCGAATGAAAACGCGCCCGAAAGCATATTTACTCTTTCTGACGAGACGAACAACTTCCATGTTGAATGTTTTTCGATTCAAAGCCATCTTCTGGGCCAAAATGGTCACGCAAAACATCTTTTGCTCGTGCTACCTATTAGACATGTGTGTCATGGGGCGCGCCATATTTCGCCTCCTGACAGGGCTGCATTCCGATAGCTCTAACTTCTGCATACGAACTCGGATTGGGATGATTTTTATATCAGAATCGATCTTTTCGACGTGACGAAGACAATTCATGTTGATCATTGTTCCATATGAGGCCGGCTTGGGGGCGTAATCAGCCGATGGGTGGTCTGAATATAAAATCTTAGTACTTCGAACACAACTTCTTCCTTAGAGATGAGATTCGATGGCTATGGCCCAAATATCAATGTTTCTCCTTTTGACGATACAGAACTTTCTCACTTTGAGCACTTTTCCATTTGACGCCATATTAATTGTGTTTTTGACCATGCCAAAATCTGGTGTGAGCACATGGTTCTCTGATGCCATTGAACTCAAGGGATTCATTTACGCTGCCGACTCCTTTTATGGTTGGACGTGTTCTTGGCCTACTCTAGTCATCACTACGAGCAGCTGTTACAGTAGTATGTTACTTTCCTATGATATCATGATGGCTTGCTTATATTACTGTCAACATTTACTGAAAAAATATTCATGCTCATAACATGTTGTTCTTAAGATTGACTACAGTAAGAGAAGGGCCTCCCTTGTCGGGCAGGCAAGCCCGGCAAGGGGCACAGCCACCACTAGAAGTAAGCAACCAAGGCTCCCCGGCAGAGCCTGCCATGGCTCATGGGGGCAGAACCACCCCACCAACTACTCAAGCATGACTCACGTCGTCAATCAGTGCGGTGACAAGCCGCAAGATGATTAAGTGGTAGCTGTTCGCCACATGGAAGCCGTCTCCTACAAAAGAAGCCTACAGATGACACCCATCCTACGACGTGTCAAGAGCGCAAGTGCGGAGCTGCAAGATAGCCTAGCAGGCCTTGCCACGCGACCAATGATGTTACACTCAGTGACACATTTAATGCACCCTGTCAGCCTGCAGAGTTAGGTATGATAGCACTGCTCGCCATCATATCAGTGGATAATGACCACTTTGCCACTGTGTTGACCCCTTAATCTGTAAAAGGAGGCCCATGGCACTCGTAGGAGGGGTTATAAGGTTGGAAAGTTGACAACCCCAAGCCATCATATGCGCGTAGACGCTGCGGCCCTAAGGCAAACCTTGTCGGGCAAGTGTACTACGCACCACCACATCCATTCCACCATCAATCCACTAAAGCTTGAGGAGGGTCTTACGCCTCGTGGCGGTCCGAACCCGGGTAAATCGCTTGTGTTCTCTTCGACGTGATACCATACGCTAGTCTGCTCTTTGTGCAACACGCCGTCCCCCCGCCAAACCAACAAGGGGCCACTCGGTCCCATAGGTGGCCACGGAAATCTCACGACAGTCTACTCTTTCTATTGACCTATCAGTGGAATTTACAACAGTATATGCAACTATGAAATAAAACATAGCAATAATATGATGCATCAATTGCAATACATGAATGACACGTGATCTCTAGAGATAGCATTCAGAATCCAGAAATAGAACTGCTGGTTCATAAATCAAAATTAACCCATCTATTCAAAATAAAGAGAAGATGCAACACAGATAGAATAGATGAGGTACAACATTGGCAGTATGCACTATCTTTACAATTGCAAACATTTGTGAAATAAGATGCAGTCAATTAGCAAAATCATATTTTATTAGGATGATAATAAAGATACAAATTTGACCTCAATGATGATCTAAGCCCTCACATATTTTTTGTGGCAGTTTAGTATTATGTTTTCCCTTCTTGGATAATGACAGGTAAATATCTTGTCTCGGTATTACACATACATCCAGTATGACTCTCAGCTATACTTTTCTCATGAGCAGATTGTTGCTAGATAATATCCAAGTCTAGACTCTAGATTTAGAAGATGAAAAAGAGGTAGCAATAGCAGGAAATGCTTTTGACAGTTCACACCAACAGAGATTCATGTACACCATGGTTGCTTATAAACTAACTCACCATAGTCCACCCAATTGTAGATATAGAAAAAGCGTTTTTATCATTTCTGCCACTAGTTGTGTCCCACTACTCAGTTTTGCCATTAGAAGTTACAACTACTCAAAAATGACATCGATTCGTGAGATGCTTGCTCAAAAATGCCATCATCCCTTCAGATGTTTGCTCAAAAATGCCATTAGACACTGCTATTTTCATGTCAAACCCGTCGACCATGTTATATGACAAAAATAAGCCTAGACCCACATATCAGTTCTCTCTATCTCACAATGATAAGTGTGGCCCCACTTGTTAGGAGTAACCAAGCGAATAATTTTACAGGAAAATAAGAACGTTGTTGGGATCAAATGGACCCCACACTTTATTGTAGTGAGATAGAGGGAGAGCTGGCATGTTGGTTCATAGGTATTTATGTCATTATAACATGGCAAAAGAGATTTGAGGTCACAATAATGGTGTCCAGTGGCATTTTTAGCATGTGTCTAACGAAGCGATGGCATTTTTGAGCAGTTGAAATTCCTAGTTGCAAAACTGAGTAGTGAGACACAACCGGTGGCATAAATGATAAAAACCCTAGAAAAAAAGCTTGGAATTGTTGTAACTCGAGTGATAGTTCAACTGACATAGACATACCTTGCCTGGACAGCGAGATTGTTGGGATAGATGAGAAGAGGGCACTGACAAATATCAAGAATGTGAACAATTACTGCTTGCAAGGCACATGGATGGTGGGCGTCGATTGCAGGCCATACTTGTGTTTAGCTCACATCACGGTGCTGCACCTTCCTTGATCAACCTATATGACACATGTGCAATGTAGCACAAATTGGGATGACATGAGATAGAGTGATAAATCAATTGCTCGTTCAAAAATCCTAGAAGAATTCAACCACACCACCTATATCTTTCTTGCCGATCTTCGTGGTCTTCTCCTCTAACACACTGAGGTCGTTGACGCCCCACCACGTAAATTGTGGCATGACGAATATCGACATCATCATGAAAAAAGACTCCGGGCAACAACATGGACTTGGTTGTTCCATCGGGGTCATTGCTGAGGACATGATTTCACACCAACTGGTACTAGACTTTTCGTGAAATTTTTTGGTACTATACTTTGTTGAGAATCATATGTCGACACAAATCTTATCAGTACAGGAACCGAGGTGGAAGATCATATATGTATCTATGATTGTGTATATATAACATTATATATGATGGAAGTGCATCCAATAAGGCATAGACGAAATGTTGGGTGTCATGGCAGACGAGAAAGGTGGTGGGGGGCTAGAAGTTGCCGAGCTGACTGTAGAAAATATGGATGGCTGACAACATCACATTGACCAGCATGTAGAACATCACGGTTGGCATGTCCAAAGGCGCAAGTAGTGGTAGCTCCAGCACCGTCACTAAGGCCATGCTAGTGCAGCTAGGCAATGAATTTGATCCTACCACAATGGTGATAGGGTAATTAGTTTTTTATGAACTGTACACCACATCTTTTGGACCAGATTTGTTTCTACTATTATCTATCACAAATGGAAAACAGTAGCACATACTGGATAGTTGAAAATTATATGTGGTCTCCAATAATCATAAAATTACACTGATTCATCAGACTCATAAGAAAATTAAGAGCATCTAGCTATTACATAAAGGAGGAGATGCACTTTTATAGTGCCAAGAACAAAACATCGATTGCTCTAATACATAATATTAGAAGAAATACATTTCTACCATTTAGAGAAAAAAACTTGCACTAATTAGAAGGGATGACATGTACTTACCTTTACCACGGGAAAATGTCTAACAATATTGCAATAAACTGAATCATTTTCATTCGTAGTGGTTCCCGAAGTAGTTCACTTAAGATTACCTCGCAAAGTACATGATTGGTGGACACACAATGAATGTTAAAGTATTTCATCTAGACTACAATGAGCATCGAGAAGTCGTAATGAAGACAGTGAAGGATGGACGGGCAGCCATGATACGTCTCCGTCATATCTATAATTTTTGATTGTTCCATGCCAATATTATACAACTTTCATATACTTTTGCCAAACGGGATAAAACGGATGGAGACTATTTTTGAAATATTCAGAGAATATGGGAAGAAAAATCCATGCGAGACGGTGCCCGAGGGAGGCACAAGGCAGGGTGCGTGCCCCTGACCCTCATGGGCCCCCCTTAAGGCGGTTAATGCTATTATTTTGTCACAAGAAAGCCAAAAAATCTCGACGAAGGTTTCAGTCCAATCGGAGTTACGGATCTCCATATATATATGAAACGGTGAAAGGGCAGCCAGGGGGGACGCAGAAACAGAGAGTGATAGAGAGATAGAGAGACAGATCCAATATCGTAGGGGCTCTCGCCCCTCCCATGCCATGGAGACCAAGGACCAGAGGGTAGACCCTTCTCCCATCTAGGGAGAAGGTCAAGGTAGAAGAAGAAGATGGGGGGCCCCTCTCCCACTCTCTTCCGGTGACGCCGGAACACCGCGGGTGCCATCATCATCACCGCAATCTTCACCAACAACTTCACCGCCATCATCACCAACTCTTCCTCCCTATATGCAGTGGTGTAACCTCTCTTTTACCCGCTGTAATGTCTACTTAAACATCGCGCTCAACTCTATATATTATTTCCCAATGATGTATGGCTATCCTATGATGTTTGAGTAGATCTGTTTTGTCCTATGGGTTATTTGATGATCGTGATTTGTTTGAGTTGCATGTTTTATTATTGGTGTTGTCCTATGGTGCTCTCCGTGTAGCGCAAGCGTGAGGGATTCCCTCTGTAGGGTTTGCAATATGTTCATGATTTGCTTATGGTGGCTGGCGTGAGTGATAGAAGCACAGACCCGAGTAAGTAGGTTGTTTGCGTATGGGATAAAGAGGACTTGATACTTTAATGCTATGGTTGGGTTTTAGCTTAATGATCTTTAGTAGTTGTAGATGCTTGCTAGAGTTCCAATCATAAGTGCATATGATCCAAGTAGAGAAAGTATGTTAACTTATGCTTACCAGTCTAGTTATCAATTGCCTAGGGACAAATAACTTTCTCGTAACAAAAAGCTCTTTACTAAAACTAACTTAGTTGTGTCTTTACCTAACCAGCCCCTACTTTTTATTTACGTAATCTTTATTATCTTGCAAACCTATCCAACAACACCTACAAAGTACTTCTAGTTTCATACTTGTTCTAGGTAAAGCGAACATCAAGCAGAGTTGTATGGGTGGTCGGTAGATCTTGAGGGAATATTTGTTTTTCCTTTAGATCCTCGTTGGGTTCAACACTCTTACTTATCGAAAGAGGCTACAATTGACCCCCTATACTTGTGGGTTATCAAGACTTTTTTCTGGCGCTGTTGCCGGGGAGTCATAGCGTGGGGTGAATATTCTCGTGTGTGCTTGTTTGCTTTATCACTAAGTAATTTTTATTTGCTGTTCTTAGTTGTTCTCTATCTTTAGTCATGTATATGGAACACGAAATACAAAAAAATTAGGTGTACCTGCTACTCATGGAGATGGGGAACCTCCTAAAACCCTTGATGCTCATTATGTGAAAGATATTATGTACTACTTTGATAATCCTGAGAAAACCCATTCAATTATGTTATGGGAGACACGTTGGATCAACGCAAATACTTTAGGGATTATCACTTGACTCAAAAGGGGAAACTATTATGGGATCAAATTCATATGTTGCATTGGTATGCTCGACAACTTTGCTTGAGATATGATTATACTTGTTGCTCTCGGATGAAGGCTCCACACCTTCCCTTTTCATGCAAATTTAATGTTGATAAGACCTTGGCTTCTTATGCTAATGGTATATATGATTACTATGATGTGGAACAAATAGAGGAATTTGTTGCTTTTATGGGTGCTTATGAAAGTGAATCTTTGTTTAAAGAGTGTGCAAATTTTGATTCTTCAGTTTATAGACCTGAAAATTTAGTTATCCTTAAATATTGCTATGAGAATTATGAATTCAATGCCGATATTGATGCGTTTATTGAGAAAGTCTCCATTTTCCAAGAAGAGACTAATATTTTGCAGGAGTCTATGGAAGAAGAAATTGATGAAACTATGAGATCATTGGATGAAAAAGATGATGAGGAGAGCGAATAACAAAAGGAGGAAGAGCGGATTAGCTACCCGTGCCCACCTTCGAATGAGAGTAACTCTTCAACTCATACATTGTTTAATTTCCATTCGTGCTTACCGAAGGATGATTGCTATGATGATTTGTTATGATCCCGTTGATTCTCTTGAGATATCCCTTTTTGATGATGCTTGCTATGCTTGTGGCCAAGATGCCAATATAAATTATGCTCATGGAGATGAGCTTGCTATAGTTCCTTATGTTAAACATGAAATTGTTGCTATTGCACCCACGCATGATAGTCCATTATCCTTTTGAATTCTCCCAACTACACTATATCGGAGAAGTTTACCCTTATTAAGGATTATATTGATGGGTTGCGCTTTACTATTACACATGATGATTTTGATGAATATAATATGCATGTGCTTGCTGCGCCTACTTGCAATTATTATGAGAGAGGAACTATATCTCCACCTCTCTATGTTTCCAATACGATAAATTTGCAAGAAACTGTTTATACTATTCATTGGCCTTTACTATGTGTGCATGAATTGTTCTTTTATGACATGCTGATGCATAGGAAGAGAGTTAGAATTCGTTGTTGCAGGATGTATGTTACTTTGTGCTCACTACTAAATTACAAATCATTGTTGATTCAAATTGGCTTTGATAAACCTTGGGATCCGGGTGGATTCATTACTTGAGCACTTTATGCCTAGCTTAATGGCTTTAAAGAAAGCGCTGCCAGGGAGACAACCCAGAAGTTTTAGAGAGACATTTAATTCTATTTTGTGCTTTTATAAGGTTTAAAAATAAAAATAATGTGCCAAGGTTTGCCTTTAGGATGTTTTGGATGCTTGTTGGTTTGTACGGTGCAGGACAGAAACTTTGGCTGTAGTGCGCGATTTTACATTTTTTTACTGGAATGTCAAACGGTTCTGAAACTTTTTGCACTGTGTTTCTATACAAATTGTTTATTTTTCCTAATTTTGGTAGAATTTTTGGAGTAACATAGGTGTGGTGAATGTTAAGATTATTACAGATTGTTCTGTTTTAGACAGATTCTGTTTTTGATGCATTGTTTGCTTGTTTTGATGAAACTATCGATTTATATCAGTGGATTAAGCCATGGAAAAGTTATATTACAGTAGCTACATTGAAAAAACAAAATATGAACTGGTTTACAATAGTACTGAGAGTATTGATTTTCTTTATTATACTAACGGATCTTACCGAGTTTTCTGTTGAAGTTTTGTGTGGATGAAGTGTTCGATGATCGAGAAGGTCGAGCTTGGGGATGCCCAAGGCACCCCAAGTAAATATTCAAGGAGACTCAATCGTCTAAGCTTGGGGATGCCCTGGAAGGCATCCCCTCTTTCTTCAACAAGTATCGGTATGTTTTCGGATTCATTTCGTTCATGAGATATGTGCAATCTTGGAGCGTCTTTTGCATTTAGTTTTTCACTTCTCTTTTATGCACCATGCTGGTATGAGATAGTCCTTGGTTGATTTATAAAATGCTCATTGCACTTCACTTATATCTTTTGAGTATGGCTTTATAGAATGCTTCATGAGCTTCACTTATATCATTTGAAGTTTGGATTGCCTGTTTAGCTTTACATAGAAAACCGCCATTTGTAGAATGCTCTTTTGCTTCACTTATATTTGTTAGAGCATGGGCATATCTTTTGTAGAAAGAACTAAACTCTCTTGCTTCACTTATATCTATTTGGAGAGATGACAGGAATTAGTCAATCACATGGTTAGTCATAAAATGCTACATAAAACATGAAGATCACTGAATATGATATGTTCGATTCCTTGCAATAGTTTTGCGATATAAAGATGGTGATATTAGAGTCATGCTAGTGGGTAGTTGTGGATTGTAGAAATACTTGTGTTAAGGTTTGTGCTTCCTGTAGCAGGCACGTATGGCGAACCGTTATGTGATGAAGTTGGAGCATGATTTATTTATTGATTGTCTTCCTTATGAGTGGCGGTCGGGGACAAGCGATGGTCTTTTCCTACCAATCTATCCCCCTAGGAGCATGCGCGTAGTACTTTGTTTCGATAGCTAATAGATTTTTGCAATAAGTATGTGAGTTCTTTATGACTAATGTTGAGTCCATGCATTATACGCACTCTCACCCTTCCATCATTGCTAGCCTCTCTAGTATCGCGCAACTTTCGCCGGTACCATAAACCGACCATATACTTTCCTCAAAATAGCCACCATACCTACCTATCATGGCACTTCCATAGCCATTCCGAGATATATTGCCATGCAACCTCCATCATCATCATATACATGACTTGATCATTCATTGTCATATTGCTTTACATGATCGTAAGATAGCTAGCATGATGTTTTCATGGCTTTTCCGTTTTTTGGTGTCATTGCTACGCTAGATCATTGCACATACCGGTACACCACCGGAGGCATTCATATAGAGTCATATCTTTGTTATAGTATCGAGTTGTAAGTAAATAAAAGTGTGATGATCGTCATTATTAGAGTATTGCTCAAGTGAGGAAAGGAATATGGAATCTATGATTCCCCCACAAGTCGGGATGAGACTCCAGACTTTAAAAATAAATAAAAGAGGACAAAGATGCCCAAATAAAAAAAGAGGCCAAAGAAGCCCACCGAAAAGAAGAAAAAAACAAAAAAATGAGAGAAAAAGAGAGAAGGGGCAATGTTACTATCCTTTTATCACACTTGTGCTTCAGAGTAACACCATGTTCTTCGTATGGAGAGACTCTTGAGTTATCACTTTCATATACTAGTGGTAATTTTCATTATAAAACTTGGCTTGTATATTCCAATGATGGGCTTCCTCAAATTGCCCTAGGTCTTCGTGAGCAAGCAAGTTGGATGCACACCCACTTAGTTTCTTTTGTTGATCTTTCATACACTTATAGCTCTAGTGCATCTGTTGCATGGCAATCACTACTCACTCACATTGACATCTATTGATGGGCATCTCCATAGCCCGATGATAGCCTAGTCGATGTGAGACTTTCTCCCTTTTTGTCTTCTCCACACAACCTCCACCATCATATTCTATTCCACCTATAGTGCTATGTCCATGGCTCATGCGGATGTATTGCATGAAAGTTGAAAAGGTTTGAGAACGTCAAAAGTATGGAATAATTGCTTGGCTTGTCATCGGGGTTGTGCATGATGTGAATATTTTGTGTGGTGAAGATGGAGCATAGCCAGACTATATGATTTTGTAGGGATAACTTTCTTTGGCCATGTTATTTTGAAAAGACATGATTGCTTTATTAGTAGGCTCAAAGTATTATTGTTTTTATGTCAAATGATATACTATTGCTTTGAATCACTCGTGTCTTAATATTCATGCCATGATTAGATACATGATCAAGATTATGCTAGGTAGCATTCCACATCAAAAATTAGCTTTTTATCATTTACCTACTCGAGGACGATCAGGAATTAAGCTTGGGTATGCTGATACGTCTCTGTCATATCTATAATTTATTATTGTTCCATGCCAATATTATACAACTTTCATATACTTTTGGCAACTTTTTATAATATTTTTGGGACTAACATATTGATCCAGTGCCCAGTGCCAGTTCCTGTTTGTTGCATGTATTTTGTTTCGCAAAATATCCATATCAAATGGAGTCCAGACAGGATAAAAACGGACGGGGCTTATTTTTGGAATATTCGGAGAATATGGGAAGAAAAATCCACATGAGATGGTGCCCGAGGGAGGCACGAGGCAGGGGGCATGCCCCACCCCCTGGGCGCACCCCTGACCCTCGTGGCCCCCCCGTAAGGCGGTTAATGCTATTATTTTGCCATAAGAAAGATAGTTTTCAGAAAAAATCTCGGCGAAGGTTTCAATCCAATCGGAGTTACGGATCTCCATATATATACGAAACGGTGAAAGGGTAGCCAGGGGGAACACAGAAACAGAGAGAGACAGAGAGACAGATCCAATCTCCGAGGGGCTCTCGCCCCTCCCATGCCATGGAGACCAAGGACCAGAGGGGAAGCCCTTCTCCCATCTAGGAAGGAGGTCAAGGAAGAAGAAGAAGAAGAAGAAGGGGGCCTCTCTCCCCCTCTCTTCCGATGGCGCCGGAATACCGCCGGGGCCATCATCATCACCGCAATCTTCACCAACAACTTCACCGCCATCATCACCAACTCTTCCTCCCTCTATGCAGTGGTGTAACCTCTATTTTACCCGCTGTAATCTCTACTTAAACATGGTTCTCAATGTTATATATTATTTCCCAATGATGTATGGCTATCCTATGATGTTTGAGTAGATCCGTTTTGTCCTATGGGTTATTTGATGATCGTGATTGGTTTGAGTTGCATGTTTTATTATTGGTGATGTCCTATGGTGCTATGCGTGTCGCGCAAGCGTGAGGGATTCCCGTTGTAGGGTTTGCAATATGTTCATGATTTTCTTATGGTGGGTGGCGTGAGTGACAGAAGCACAGAACTGAGTAAGTAGGTTGTTTGCGTATGGGATAAAGAGGACTTGATACTTTAATGTTATGGTTGGGTTTTACCTTAATGATCTTTAGTAGTTGCGGATGCTTGCTAGAGTTCCAATCATAAGTGCATATGATCCAAGTAGAGAAAGTATGTTAGCTTATGCCTCTCCCTCATATAAAATTGCAATAATAATTACCGGTCTAGTTATCGATTGCCTAGGCACAAATAACTTTCTCGTAACAAAAAGCTCTTTACTAAAACTAATTTGTTGTGTCTCTACCTAAACAGCCCCTACTTTTTATTTACGTAATCTTTATTATCTTGCAAACCTATCCAACAACACCTACAAAGTACTTCTAGTTTCATACTTGTTCTAGGTAAAGCGAACGTCAAGCGTGCATAGAGTTGTATCGGTGGTCGATAGAACTTGAGGGAATATTTGTTCTGCCTTTAGCTCCTCGTTGGGTTCGACACTCTTACTTATCGAAAGAGGATACAATTGATCCCCTATACTTGTGGTTTATCAAGCCATCAAAAGGGGTTGGCCTAGATTCGTGTGTGCATTACACATGGAGGAGGGCACAATATGGGCATTGCGCTTCACCTTCTCCAGCGACCAGAATGTCTTTTGCCTCTCTCTTTACAGTCCTTAGTACAACTGTGGTTCATCATTCTTTACTTGGTGCTTCTGTAGTTCTTCAGTATATGTACATGTGCATTGAATTATGCATTCGTGGTTGAACCTATATTTGTAATAAAGATGGTTGGATATGAAATAAGTGATTGCCTACTTTCACATTCAAAACATGTGATTTTTAAATTAGGGATTAATTGGGGATTACATTGCACACGGTTTGCGAAAGTGAAACGCCTGCGATAGACGTGGAGATCAGAAATGTTTATAGATTCCACTACGTGTGCGATCAATCTCCACTGCACACACGACATCCTCTTGAAAATTGTTTGTGTTAAGCCACCTTGCGCAAACGTTTACCACATAAAAACTGTGTGTGATGGACAACCTTTGCCACATAGTTTCTGCTACACACCGTGTGTGATGCATTCAATAATGCAAACGATAAAATTGTTAATATCGTGTGCAATGGCAACGCTGTCACAAACGGTTTAACGGGGAAAATTGCGTGTGATGTACCTGTGAACGGAAACGTTTTCCTTGGAGCAACTGTGTGGGATGTACATACGAATGGAAATGTTCAGCATGGACTGACTGTGTGGGATGTACTTGCAACCGGAAACAATTTCTGCTGTATAATTGTATTTTTTAGCTCTACTGTACATATTTCCATATTTGAGTGCTCGCCAGTTGCACACGACCTCATTTTGCCGAGCGTGTGTGCTAGGAGGGCATATCCCCAACGGTTTATGGGTCGTGTGGGAAGGACCCCCCCTATCGCCGTCACTCACTAGGCGACGGTTCCAAATGCCGTCGCGGAAAGGGGTTAAAAACCGTTCGTATAGCACCGACGCGTACCAGTGGTTTGTGGGCGAGAGAGTAGGAGACAAACCTAACAAGAGAGAGAGAGAGAGAGAGAGAGAGAGAGGAATAAGTTTGGTCTATGAGAAAGATGGAGACATGTAATATACGTGAGATGTGTGTGCATTCGGATTTTGTACACGTGGAAAGAGAAGAGACAACGGGTTTGATGAGATAGCTAGAAAAACATGGACGAGAGGGGAAGGATCTCATGGATTGAGGGATTGATAATTTTGTGTGGGAGAGAGGGGGAGGAGTCAGTTAGCCGTCGTCACATCATCCTTCTTCCAATGGCTATGCATTCTCTAGTGTTGTGTGGTCGCCGCATTTGATCTCCTCGATGCCCTCTTTGATGATGGAGGTGGTGTGCATGCTGAGGTGTAGAGAAGCACAAGCAAGAGTGGTCGCCA
The DNA here is from genome assembly GCF_018294505.1 of Triticum aestivum. Lineage (NCBI taxonomy): Eukaryota > Viridiplantae > Streptophyta > Magnoliopsida > Poales > Poaceae > Triticum > Triticum aestivum. The sequence continues at coordinate 306,947,784 of NC_057797.1, forward strand.
TATAACCTTCGATGGGGATGAATTGTGTGCTCGGGGGAGGGGGAGTGTGTGTGCAGTGTATGTGTTTGTGCCTGTGTGTGTGTTAGATATTGAGAGAAATCAAACCTATGGAGAGAATGTGTGCGTATATTATGGAAAGCTACATGCTAAATAGGGTTTTCATGCAGAGATTGTGCGTGCCAGATAGAGAGCGATGTGCAAGCCTTGATGTTGGCAGGGGCTGGGTTTGGGTGTCAAAATGTGTGCATTGATGCATGTGTTACATGCGATCGTGCGAGGGACGGACGAATCGAGAGAGATGGTTGTAGTGTTATGGATGCTCCTCTCTCTCTCTCGCACACACACAACTACAAATAGAAGACTGTTCTCTCATGTATACACAATGTATCAGCATCTCTCTATGTCTCACTCATGCATTATCATTTGCACATTCACACCTCTCTATGTCTCTATCACACGCACACCGTTCCACATTTCCCTTCTGCCACAACACACATATGGACACATACATGCGTTCTCTCTTAACCACACACACAGAATCGGTATAAAAAAACTAGGGCGCACCTAAACCATCCAAATCCAAATAAGCACGAAATGAAGCTAAATTCAAATATTCGGGGATTGTTTTCACACACACAAAAAAAGGATCAGTGGATGTCCTTTGAGTGCAACACGGTGACGCACCATTTGATCGACCGTGCGGTCGCTGTGCATGCGCTTGCATAGGATTCTGTATCGATGTTGTGCTAACTAATATGGTAGTATAAGTGCTGCCTCATTCTAATGTTTACGTGTACTAGTACGACGTTCTTTTAAGTTTGACCAACCCTATATAAAACTAGACTAAGCTCCCATATGTGCGCTCACCAATATGCCGCCGCCGTGGTTGTGCATGCCGGCGCCCGCCTACTCCGACCGACCATCTCTCGTCCATCACGGCCATGTCCCCGCCATCCTTGTTCCATGAAGCTGACGGCTCGCCCGCTCACATCGTGTGCAGTCCCTCCTCGGGATGCCGCCGCGCTGCCAAGCACGCGAGCAGCTGGTGGAGCCGCGTCTATGCCCACAACATACGAAGAGGAGGATGAGCGCGTGCTCCTGCATGCCGGCAGGGAGGACCTAGCGTGTCATTGCCGTATCCACCCACACAGAGGAGGCACACATGGTGGCTGTCGCGGAGGAAGCCGATCGTGCCCGCGCCGAGCCCGCAAACGGGGTGCGGACGCAAAATCTACCTTAGATACCTTGAATGCCACGTGGATCCTGCAATCTTAAGGAACAATTTGGGTCAGTCGACTCTTGTGAGCCATCGGATGCAACATGGGTGGCCAGAAGGGCTTCTTCAACCTCCGTAATTGATGCACTATTGATCTTCTCTCTTAGGCATTGATCCACCGGCCCGCCACACGCCTAACAGCGTGCCGCCGCCGTCTCGCCGACAACGCCATGCTCCACCCACCCCCGCAATCCGTTTAACCCCGGGCACGATCCATTTTTTCGGTGAACTGCATTCCACCTCCAACACTCATAACATGGGTCATGGGCACCCTACCACCCTAATAAAGATACCGAGGTATCTTCTCTGCCATCTTCTTCCTTTGCTCTGTCGGAGTTCTTTCACAAATTGATTGAACCAAATTATACTACTAGTATGTATTAAGTACAGTAGGAACGCGAAGATATGAGAAGTAGTACCAACTAGAAGAAGAATAGTAGTAAGACATACTAGTACTACTATACGTACTAAAGAGTTCAAATAATGAGAAAGAACATAAACATAGTTCTGCTGGGGGCTCAGCACAACACACCCCCTGAAATAAAACTAATTAACTAGTCTGCTTGACACTGTAGTAGAACTAGCATGAGCGACGGCACTACCACCTTACTCGGAGTCTGAGTCCACGTCCTCGACTTCGTCCTTGTCCCTCTTACTCTTCCTCTTCGCTGACACTTCTTTTCCTGAATCGGACACAGGGCTCTGCTTCTTCAGCCAACCCTTGTAGATATTTAAACAAAGGTAGGCATCCGTTGTTGCATACATGATGTGATCTTCATCTATTGTCTTCGACTCCCATGCACGATGAAACTCCTTGTGAGGTTTCTTCAGTTGAGCGTATGAAGGATCAATCATGGCTACCGCCAGGATCAGCATGGATGGCTGAGAGGTGGACACCAGGCTTGCCTTCTGGAGATTGAAGGCCTGGCCTACAACGAGGCCTATCCGACCAAGGATTATCATGTCGTTCGTAAAGTCTACAGTAACGAATTTCACTCTTTTGTCCTTGAGGAAGAACTCAAATTCCTGGCACCTGACATCGGCATGGCATATGTGGTAGACCAAGCACCCGTTATGTACGCAAACCTGGATCACAGCGGGCTTCTTCTTCTCTGCCTCCTTTAGAAGCTGCTCGCTTTCCAGGACTTTGGTGTACTCAACATCTAGCCTGGTGACCCACTCATCCTTTGAACTTTGGAACATCCGTAGGAAGCGAGCAAGGCATGCTTCCACCATCGCTGATCTACGGTTGTAAATGATGATGAGCTCATCGCCGGTGATGGTTCTAACCTGGTACTCATCGCCGATCATGGACATTTGGGAGGCCATGTATTTTGGAGGCGGGTTAGGAGAAGTTTAACTGGTGTAATGTGAAAGGACGAGATGACTAGGAGCAAACTGTTGTAAGGTAGAAGACAGGGACGAGTAGGGCGTGCGAATGGCGTGGGGTGGTTGGCTTGTCCGGTGGATAAATGGTTGCATGCCCCCAATGAGTTCTCGAGTACTATGCGGGACCCACTAGATGTCATGTCTACTAGACCCATATCGTAGGCCTAACAGTATAACTTCTACGTGCTTGCATGCCATGCCGGCGCATGGATGTAACTTCACTTAATTCCGTCAACCATCACGCCTCCCACGACCTTCGCCACCCTCGCGCGGACGCGCCATTTGAGACTTCGTACGGCTATAAATGAGCAATTTTTTAGCCTACTCTGCATGCATGATACTCCCTTTGGTCCTTTTTACTCCACGTAAGATTTGTGTCAAGTCAAAGTTTGCAAAGTTTTTGACCAAATTTATACAAAAAATATCAATATCTACAATATCAAATTTATATTTTATGAAACTACATTTCATAATGAGTATAAAAATATTGATTTGACATTCTGAATGTTGATACATTTTTCTATAAGTTTGGTCAAAGTAGAGGTACACTGACTTCAGACAAAAGTTATATGCACGATGCAGACTTGTTCCTTCGTCCAGGTGTGTGCCATGTCCTAAATAGTCACCACACCAAGGTTAGCTATTAGAGTACCACTATTACCTCCCTTCTAGTTTAAAGGGCTTGATTCAAAACTTTCACCTACTCTTACCAAGATAGAGGTGGTGGAATAGTTTTTGTAATCTTCAAAAGTGCTCAATTAATGCTCTCATTCTTATGGGACGCTGCTTCAGTTACTTAACTACAGATGCATTGGGTCACTAACATGTGGGCCCAATAGGCATCTGGCCCACATGTCAGTGATGCAACTACACCTGCAGTTAAGTCACTGAAGCTTAGTCCATATCTGACGTAGGTGTTCCATTGCCTGCTATAAATACTATGCCTCCCAAGGCATTCGGAAGAACGCTCACGTTCATTGCTATCTCCTCCCCCTCCCTCTCACGTCAACCACCATGGCATCGCCCCTCCCAAGCCCTAGGTGCCCCTCGCTGTTCGGTTCCTCGCCGCCACTAGTCGAGGAGGATGTGTCGGTGTTGCCAGTCTCGCCAGTACGCGCGTCGGAGGACGCGTCGGCTCCCCACTACGAGGAGAATGTCGTGCCGCCTGCCGAGCCCCCAGCCTTGAGGAGCTTTGGAAAGAAATGGATGTCACCTTGTGGGAGGCCTTGCCTCTAGTAGAGCGCACCAAAATAGAGATGGAGAAGAAGGCCAAGGAAGAGAAGAGAGCCGCGAGGCATGCTGCCTGGCAGGCCTATGTCACGTCCTAGAGAGTCAGGCAATCGACTCTTTGGTAGAAGGCTTGTGCGAGGGACGTGAGGGTGGCAGAGGACGCCCATGCCAAATCCCTGAGTGCAATCAGCCCCAAGTGCCTAATCTATGCTTGGCAGTACGTGGACCGGGTGCACGCTTCTAGCGAAGAGGAGTACCTGTTGGCGCCGGATCGCCACACTGGTGAGATCACGCTCGCCCGCCGGCAAGCCGTTAATCAGCACCTCGCGAGTTGCGAGGCTGAGGAAGAGGCGTTGTGTCGGCGCGCTGGGAAACGGCCACGCATCAGGGCACTAGTGGCGCGCCAGAAGCGCTCCGACGAGCCCCTTGGCTTTTATTCGAAATAATTTAGTTTTGTAAGGCGATATCATTAGTTTTGGGACGCAAATGATAAATCCCGAATGTTCCAGAATTATTAGCGCCCTTAATTAAGTATGTAAAATGAAAAGTTTGGAAACCTTGTGTATCCGTAGGCATTTTGTAAGTGCGTGCATATAGCACCAACTTTACTATATATCTCACTACACGTCTCTCTCTAGTATTACTTATGTACGTGCAAATGCACGTTTTAACATTACGATGCGGTTTTTGTAAAAGTAGAGAAACAACACTAGTCAAGCTTGTGAAACGATTCAATGCAAAAGAAATGCAAAAATGCCCATTTGATTGTTTACTTTTAGCTTCCTTCTCTGTGGTTATTTCTTTATGATACTTTGGTATGGAGTATCTCACTGGTCGGCAAGGCATGCAAATTCCCAAACCACTTAGTACACCCTGTATCGAATTTTTTGCCTAAAAGTTGTGCCGTGCAATTGGAATTCCAACTTGAGTACTACTACTCGGAGTACCAGGGGCTAGTTCTTTTAGGCTTCTAGATTAGTAATCCCATAACTACTACCTCCATCCTAGTTTATTGGTCCCCATTGTAAACTGTGTCAAATTTTGACCATAAATTTAACTAATGAAATGTTTATGCACATCACCCAAGATTATATGACTTTTGTTGATATGCACTAACATTTTATCAGTTAAATATTTGGTCAAAATTTAGCACAAATTACAATGGTGACAAATAAACTAGGACAGAGGTAGTTGTTTAGAAGCCCAAATAAATGAGTGAGGCGCCTTATGTTACTCTCCACTATGACTAGTCTTATGGGAAAAGTTGGGGGAAGAGATGGCTTATTTTTTAAGCCGCCAAAAGAACTGGCCCTAGGAGTAGTAGCTAGGGATACTAGGAGTAGTAGCTAGGGATCGAGTGTGCAAGATGAACCAGAAAAAATAAATGTAGAGACATGAAATGCAAAAAAGATGGAGGGATGTGATGGTTTCGTGTCTGTTTATTTTACCAGGCCACTTATTACTGGGAATGGTGGGGTTTTGTGATATGATGGCTTCACTGCCGCGCCACGAGCGCGGTGAGACTCCCGTGCAGCACCACCCTCTACACTAGTACTACCTCGGTCGTGGTTTATTAGTCCCCCATTTAATTTGATTCAAGATTTATCAAACAAAATGTTAGTGCATGTCAACAAAAACTATATCATAGGATTCATATTTGAACATAGTTTTCAATGGTATAATTTTTGTTGACATGCATGAGCATTTATCGTACTATATATAATGTTAGTTAAATTTATGGTCATACTAATATATAGTAGGGTGCCGTGCATTGCACAGAACAGTGAAATGCATTGGTCGGGGAGTTGTTTATTTTTACAAAGTATGTGGGGGTCATCTCATGTTTAATGAGTATCGATAGGTTTCTTCGGATATTAATTCTTCTCTCTAGAGATCACAAACATCCAGGTGAAATAGATAAAAAATTATGTTTTGCAAACAAAAGCGTTCAACTGTTCAACCTGCTCCAAAACTTGTGAAGAAATAACACTTATTGTGCTTTGCAAGAAATGATCTTTAAGAATTAGTTTTTGAGTATTGATTTTGCTTTTTTTTTCTAGACCACCATGAATGTACTCCCTCCGTCTAGGTGAATAAGTCATCTTAAGTTGTGCACTGTGACCAAGAATGAGGGGAAAACAAGAGAACTTAATGTTTATTTGCTAATTAATAGCATTGCATGCAATGAACTAACCACTGCATGTCGTGTTTGGTAGTCTTGAGTCATTGAAAACATGCACGCCCCACATCTCTTATTGGTTGATATGTTAAGAAACAAGAAACGAGGTGGGAGTTAATGCACCGTGCTTAAGTGTTTTGGGATTATTTGGTTTTCGTAAGGTGACTTAGAGCAAGTACGATAAGGTATAGTCAGCAGGCTTTAAGAAGTAAAGTAATATTTCTAATGCTTAGTTGGAGGAGAGAGGATAGGAGAGAGAATGTAAGTGGGCTCTCATGCAAGAGCCAGCTACAACACGTGCTCCTAGGCACTATGTGAGAGTGGAAAGTGGGCCATGTATTAATAAAGTAGCACATACTTATAGCTAATTTTCATACGTGTTGGCTACAAATGACATGGCACTTTTTATAGTCAACAGTAGGCTATACTATTAAGTATTAACCATGCTCTTATACACCTAGACAAAGGGATTAAATCAGGATGACTTGGAAGGGGTCAGAGGAGATGTAAGAAATGGTTCATCATAAGTCTTTCACCAGTACTGTAGTAAAAATTCTCAATTAATCTCATAAATGGCAAGTGAGAACTCTAATGTAGCAAAAGCATACTTGGAAGATTCTAGACTAAACCATAAATGGATACACTTTTATTCAAGCGCAACACTCTAATAGAGCAAGATCATGCATGGAAGGTTCTATACTATATAAATAATAAGTCTCCACATGCTTAGACAGCGGATTACATCGAGTGAAGACTAATGATCAACATTTAACTTGGTAATGCATATGTCTAGGTCAACCTCCTTGGAGTGCCCGTGCACCATCTTGGGGTGAACATCATACCATGCGTCTTCCATATCCACATCGCCGGGAACAGAGTAGCTTGGCACAGTCCCTGTCAGCATGATGGAGGCGGTGTGGGGCAGTAAAAGTGAGAACACACCCGAACACCGGCCTCATGTAAGCGTCAGCGGCGTTTCCCCTAACGCACACTACAGAGATGGGGCGGTGGCCTGCACGGGCCTTGCCGGTGCCCACGGCCAAGAGGAAGACACTACCGTCCTCCTCCACAACTAGCAGGCGGCGGCGATCCTCCAGCGACTCCGGCACGGCGAACGGGTAGCATGTTCGTACTTGACGTTCACCGTCGCGGGCCAGTAGTGATCGACGGACTGTGCCATGAGGTGATGCACAAGGCTCGCCGGTGAGCCCTCAACCGGCAGCGTGCACTCATAGCAGTAGGAGGGCACGTGCGTGCATCTGGAACTATGCTCCGCCAGCGAGTGTTGGTCAATGTACCTCTCACAGCCGAATCTCTTGTATACATAGGGCACCTTGGAGACATCGACCAAGCCGTCCATGAACCGGGAGTGGCTGTCGGGGACATTGCGCCTATTGATTATATGAGCAAGTTACTACGAGATTTAATCTGAATAAGCACAAAATAAATAATGACGGCTACAACAGAGATTAAACTAATCATGTGGACTAGCATAGTAGATGAACAGATCAAATCTAGGACATAGACTAGAAACAAGAATTCTACCACGATTTCGAATAGGAAGGATAGAAACACATACAGTGCAATGGGAGCAGCACCGTTGGCATTGAGGTTGTCGCCCATGTCGTTGAGGAAGAGGTTGCTGAGGTTGGGGAAGAAATCGTCATTGGTGAAGACGTCCCTGCCAGCAGTCGCGCTATTGCGCTCCCCAAATTCCAACAGCGCCCGCCGAATGGGGTGCAGGAGGGAGTGGCTGTAAAGGACATCGCGGCCGCTGAATGGAGCGCAGGAGTAGCACACAAAGCAGTACATGGTGCTCCTCCCTAGTCTCTATCTCTACTCTTATATAAAATCGAGTTGGTGATGATGGTGTGCCTGCCATCTTGTAATATAAACCGCCCGATCTATATCTGACGGATAGAAAGCGTACTATGACAATTTTTGCAAAAGATACCCGCACCTCTCTCCACATCTACAGATAAAGCCTTGCCTCATTCATCCTTATCTCCAACAGCCTCATTGCTGAGAAATTAAAAAATAAGTCTCTGGAACAATCTAGCATGGTGGCCACTGCCGGTGTCGTCCATCCCCATGCCTCTGCCCAGTCCGGCCACCAGTCACCACCACGCCCACTCCTCCTCACCTTATCTCTCATTTTTCTTGATATATCTTTTTTTGATGAAATTCTCAAGATACCATTTATTCGATAAAATTCTCGAGATATCATTAGTTTTTACACATGTGATTACCCCTGCATGGGTCAATCACAACATGTGTTTTGTAAAAAAATGCATCTTGATGTTACATGCAACACACGGTCATCTTGCTAGTTTGCATATAATTCCAAACACTACGTAGAAACGAACTTTGACCATTTTACAACTATGTTAGTATCATTGTTAGTGGTCAGCCGGTGCAAGTTATATCCCTAGGTGTTTTAACCCTTTTTTAGTAACGATATCTGGTGATTGTTCATCACGAGCTCAATCCTGGTGAATCCCATGTAACCGTCATATTTCCATCCGACGGTGGCCTGTTTTTAAGCCATAGTATTTGACAAAACTGCCACCCTTACACATGTACTGTAACTGCCTCGCGTGTGTTTGCAACTGCCATGCCACCCAGCGAACATTTGCTGGGGATTGGAGTTAGCACCGATGGTGGTTAGTAGTCGTTCCATGCTCGGGCATTGAAGTTTGTAACTATTTTAGATTAGAATATACTACTCCTCTGGTGCTAGTTGTAGAGCTGAGTCCTACTCCACTATATGCAAACTAGGGCATAGTAATAGGTATTGTAGGGAGTACTAGTACTGTGATCACTCAAGCAAGTTGTCTGGCATCGATATGACCCTACGCTGCTGGTATGTGTCTCGTAAGTCAAGCGGCGTGATGTAGTCATCATCACCTGTCCACTTCCCGCAACACATATCCGCTTCTCCATATTTGTCGGCACATACTTGTCCAGTCTTCCATCCCTGCTAAGGCGCCTCCCCCCTCTTCCGAAACCCAAGCACTAACAATGGAAGAACCAAGCAGCGTCCGCCGAAAGAGTGGCTAGAATTCTCTCCCCATAGAGGTAATAACGCTCATTGTTTCACGTGTGGACAATCTCAGTACCATGCTGCTCGTCGCACGCTCGTCAGGGCTGTACCGTTCACTCAAAGCCCTAAGGCGGAGCTTCTTAAGCCAATTCCTTGCTTGCTAATGCCGCCTGATCTTCAGAAATGGTATCTCACGCAGCATAACGATCGTAGGGTGGCGAGCATCAACCCCCTTGACTGCGATCAGATCCCAGTCACCCTCAACTACATTAACGGTATGTACTGGATCGGCATGAACATGTCTTGGATGGTGCTCATCGACGGTCGCAGCAACTGGATGCTCATGGAGGTCTACACCTGGTGATTGATCCCCATTTCTTCGAATAACACTGCACTGCTTTGGCACCGTGGCCCAGAATACTTGAAATCCTACAGTAGCCAACATGATACCAAGTTTGATTTGCTCAACGTTGTAATCTCCCAAGTGTCCACAAGATCTACGAATTATAAAGACTTCAGGCTAATTGTGTTCTTCAAACGCGGTCTCGCCTATCTGACAGGTGACTGCGGTAAGTGGATTAATCTGCATGTCCATCGTAGGATTATACATCCTCCATGGTGTTCACACACGAACACGTCACCGTGTACCCACGACGCTGGGGGTGATGCACCGCATCTAACGTCAAAGAAGATCTGACCAACTACATGATACGGAGGACAACCGACAAATGCTTTTGTAGACCCAAAGCCCCACACACCCAGGAGGGACCCCGTCGGGGCGCTCGGTGGCTATGGGCTACCCTAGCTCAGCCTGACCACCCCTAGAGCCTCGTGGATTTCCAGCCCTCCAGTGCTGAGGAACGATGAAGAACGAGAAGAAAGATACAAGGGTAGGGGATAGATGAACACGAAAAAGTAGTAGATGTGTTTGTTCGATTGTGTGTTCTTCAATCAGTCATCACCCCTTAGGTATATAAGAGGCGGTTGGACTTCCCATGCAAGGAAAAGGCTTAGATTCACGTCCAAAACCCTAGTCAAATTCGGATTGGTTTTGTCTGAAATTTCGAATACTGTTCGGTTTAAACTGGGTGCACCTTGCGGGTCTTTTTTGTGGCAGTAAACGACCTCGGATGAAAACACGCCCAAAAGAATATTTACTCATTCTGACTAGGTGAGCAACTTTCATATTGAACGTTTTTTGATTACAATCCATCTTCAGGTCCAAAATGGTCACACAAACATATGTTTGCTCGCGTTGCCCATCAGACATGTGTCTGGTGGGGCACGCCATATTTAGCCTCCTGACAGGGCCACATTTCGATAGCTCTAACTTTTGCAAACAGACTCATATTGGGATGATTTTTATATCAGAATCAATCGTTTGGATGAGACGAAGTCAATTCGTGTAGATCATTTTTCCATATGAGGCCGTCTTGGGGGCGTAATCGGCCGAATAGTGTTCTGAATATAAAATCTCAGTAATTCAAACACAACTTCTGCCTTACAGATGAGATCAAATGGCTATGACCCAAATATCAAAGTTTCTCCTTTTGACAATACAGAACATTCTCGCTTTGAGCACTTTTCCATTTGAGGCCATCTTAATTGTGTTTTCGACCATCCCAAAATCTGGTGTCAACACATCCCCCCCCCCCCCCCCCCGTTTTTCGGCAAAGCTTGTGTGCCGAAAAATAACTTGCACATAGCTTGTTCTAAGGATGATGTCGACACTCCATCGGCCATTTTGCATGTTCTTAGGAAGATAAGTATATATCGATCATTGCTTGTTTGAAACACTTGATACGAACTTGGGTGGAAACTTCTCAACTTCTATAACAATCCTGTGATAAGGTTCCATAGATCAAAACCATCCTCCGAACCATATTGTTCACCGTTTCGCTAGGATTTTCCAGATAATCAAGAATGAACTTCCTCCAATCCTTACTTCGCCTGCATAAAAAATTCATTAATGGCTGAGGTGGTGAGCTCCAAGTCGGCCTTAACTATGTTGGCAAGAACTAGCATCGGCTATTGATAGACGTGCAATACACCATGACCAACATGGTAGTCATATGTTTGCTATGCCAACCCTCTCCAATTTTCATGCCAAGATATATGATGAATTTTAAAACAATCCAAGGCAATTTTTACGTCTAGACATACCTCAAGATGAACTAAAAGTGATTCGTCAAAACATTGATAACCATTGGATATTTGTTGCACTACTAATAACAAATCACGGGAAGGCGCAATATGTATAGAAACTATAACAAGGAAAAGCTCCAATCCGAATAACAATGTGTATTCGGCTTTGATCATTTGTGCATACATATTTTAAGCGGCATGATGCTTCACAAAATAGCACCATAGGGAGATATAAACAACACCCACACCTTGGACATTGCTACAAATTTAACCGCCAATAAAAAAACTCCATGGTACTAGAGAGATAAATCTAAAACCAATACTATCGATGATGTCAATATGATGCTCAGTAATAAAATCAACCATGATTTGGCCTTACGTAAATTCTAAAAACTAATAAGCCAAAGCACACCCAATCAAAACATAATTTCACTTTGCAGTTTTGGTGAATTCGACTATGCATAATATCTTTAATGGCATCAATTTGACAAATTTCTATGCAAGCACTTATCTCAATCTATACTCAAACTAAGTACGATGTTAGAATACCACACCGGCCATTCTTAGATATATTCTTAGGGTGATAGATAAATATTGGCCATTACCATGAGGTCCATGTAGAATTCACCCACCAAAGTATGTATAGACGAAATAAAAAATGAAATAGCAATAAAATATTTCGGCCCTTTGTATTAGTAACAAAAATGTAACTAACCAAATGTATAGTTATTTTGTAATACCATGTCATCATATAGAAATTTATGTTGCATCCATGGATCAAAATAAATCCATGGAGGGTAATTGATCATACCAATGGATGAATTCCATGGCAAAGGCATCAATGGCACTGTTGAAGAAAATGGATGATGTGCTAACCGAAGATTTTGATGTTGTGATGCACACCTTCGTCTTAATTGTTTGTTGCTTCCATTCCTCTCTTTCTTCACTTTTATTGTACATGTTGGAATAGAAGTATGCACATCATTGTTGTTATGATTGATCATCTTGGGAACCCATGCCATGTTTTTCTGTCTCCACTCTTGTGCGCTAAGATTTTATAATTTCTACGTTTGCCAATATGATAAGCTCAGTGGGCATCTCGGCTGTGATTCTGTCTTGACCAATGGCAATTGCTTTTTGGCCTTGTGCACTTTCAACTTATTTTCTTCAGATTTTTCACTTTGACTCTCAATAATTGGTTGCTTCATCTCATTCCCTTCAGTAGCCAATGGCAACACTATAATTGTCTCTTTTTCATTTGAGATCAAATCTGAAGTTGCACTCTTACGACCATCTATTTTAACACGGTAAACTTGCTTGACCACCTCTTTCTTCTTCATTGAGCTCTGGACCGATTCCTTATGGTTGAAACGGTCTTTAACATGTGATTGTTCAAATTTTGATCTTCTCGGAACTGCATAATATTGGTGAGATGGTCTAGAATAAGATGGAGAATATGCCCTTGTATCATACCTGTCCCATGATGGATATGGATGTACATGAGCATAGTGAGGCATCCACGGCTTTAGCATTGGCAGCCCAAAATAAGGATATGAATATGTTGCATGAAGATTCTCACTTAGCCAATACTGATCCTCATATTTGCTCCTTGGGGTGATCTTGGTTTCTTTGCATGATTTGGCTGATAAGCATTCTTCTCTTCACTCTTCTTTTGATATTTATCCAATAGTTCAGCGAAAGTTATTTTTGATTTGGTTTGGTTTCCTCGATCATTAGATTTGCTTGTTGCCCCCAGTCCTTAGCGTCTTCATTGTAGCTTCAATGGAATTCTCACCCCCAAGTTTATCTTCATTGTTCCCTTCAACAAATTCTTTACATGAAAGCTTGATCCCTTCACTTGTAGTTTTTACCTTCTCTTTAGATGGATCGGCTTGAAGTAGCAGACGCAAAAACTTTTTGCCATCAAGACCAATAGGAATAGACTGGTCATCCTTTCGTGTTTCAACAATTCTTAACTGTCCCTTATTAATGGCCGATTTGACTATTTGGTGAAGCATATTGCCATCCTCAAAATTTTGTTTGAAAGAATGATGCAACCTACAATACATTCGTCCTTGAATTGATGGCTTGAAATGGTGATCAAGAATACTTGTGTAATTATTTTTCAGAAACAAATCAAATATTTGATCACACATGCTTGAATTGCAGGTATACCTCTTATTTTCTAGTCAATCTTGGTGTGAGAATGCCTTTGGAGGTAAGCAAATGAATGGTTCCGATTTGGAATCTATCCACCCATCTATGCAATGTGTTTTGCACTGTATATTCGATGTCTTTCGATAAGATATTATAATAGCATCGGTTTTCTTAAAATAATTTAACCTTGGCTTTAAATTTCTGAAACAAAGATAGTTAGAATGTACATGTCTCAACTGAGACCAATTGCAAGCCAGGTAATAAATAATCAAAGCTACCCAAATAGATATGAACTTTATATAAAGCAACGCGGAAAGCCTTGGCTGCAACAATAAGTCACTATTGGTGTTTATAAATGGCGCAGTGGTTGACCTATATGCTCAATAACAATTTTATTCCTAACAAGTAAATTACCCTTATTGATTGGTCTTTCAAAATTACTTATATGTATTTTTATAATAGATGCATCAACAATAAAGTTGTGACCAAATCTGAAAACAGGTAAATTACTTACAAGCCATGCCTCCTCAAGTATGTTGGGAGAGCATGATGGTGGTGCGACTTGAAGAACATCTTGCTCCTTCATTGGATGCCTCCCCGACGCCTTGTCATCATCATTTTCTTGATTCCGTGCATCATTTCTTTGAAGATAATTGCCAGCCGAACTTTGTTCGGCTACTTGCTCTTGTCCCTGAGGCTTGTCAATTTCTATGACACGGAATTCATAGGGCAGGAAGTAGGTTCCATTAACTTCCAAAAATCAAGCACGACTATTTTCCTATGCTTGCCATGCCCTTTCTCAATGATGCTTGCCTCTTTGGATTTGATGGATTCGAAATATATAATACTTGATTCGGCTTTTTCAACCGAAGCACTTTCATGTTTCGAGTCATCCTTCTTTTTATTAATTCTACAAGTTGGCAAGGATTGTTTTCTTTGGGCAATTTCCCTATTAATTCTCTATTGGCAAAGCACTTGTACCCTATCACACAAAGCTTTAACTCCCTTCTCAGTTTCAGCCCGCTCTATATCAGTTGCCTCCTAATGCTTTTAGGATCTTTCGGCAATGAATTGTTAGTGTTGACAAAATTTTGCAATTGTGTAGGGGGTGTATAATATGTTGCGGCACAAGGTGGAGGTGTATGCACTGTCGTATAACCATATGTGCTTTCACAAATTCTATCAATTGATGAAGTTTCATCTTCTTGCAAAACTCTAGCCTTTATTGCAGCATAATCAGGAAACAACCCTTTTCATATTGTTCAAGGCAAAGAACACCAATCCTATTGTTTTGTGCCAAGCTCTTTTTTAATGCACCCACAACCGCTTCTGGAAGGGATTTCTCCGCAATACTTTCTGATTCGTTCGGCAATGATTCGTGAGTGTTACCAAAATTCTTGAATTGCATAGAGCATGCATTATATGCTACAATATTAGATGATGACACATGTGTCCCTACAAAATTTTGACTTATTTGTCTATGACCATTAAGGTGCGGGCCGAATTATGACCATCTACAGTTGCAGACAGTGCTAAAAATTTACTAACATGAGGTGTAGCATATTATGATCGAGTGTAACTTGCCTAATATCTAGTAGTAGCATGGACAATTCTCCCATCCACCGACAAGGTTGGATTCACATATTACAAATTAGTTGCCGGTGATTAAAAGGGTGAAACACTTTCTTGTATGCTATTGGAATTTTAACATGAGGTGTTTCAAATTGATTAGCCAAACCCATCATCTTGTTCATCGGCATATGTATTTGTGGGATTGCCGATGCATGGGAGTTTGGATACATACGTTATACGTTGCTAAAATCGTAAGAATTTGAAGTATGAAGATTGTTTTGGACCGGCCCTTGCGCATAATTAGATGAATCATTGATAAAACTAGGGCTAGCCGATACATTATGCTCATTAGGTGATCCAGCAACAACATACGGATTATTTGCATCTACAAAGTGGAATCGGGTATTCATATTACCTCTGTAGATTGCAGCAACTTGATGACGATCTCATCATAGCAACAATGGGCTAGAGACCGTTGGAAGCTTTGTCCCCAGTGGAGTCGCCAAAAAGTGTACCCTCCACGCGGGGGGTGATGCACCACAACTCACATCGAAGGAGATTTGACCAGCAGCATGATATGCAGGATAACCGGCGGATGCTTTTGTAGACATGAAGCACCACACGCTTGGGAGGGACCCCGTCAGGGCGCACAGCGGCTATGGGCTGCCCTAGGTCAGCCTGACCACCCCTCGAGGCTCGTGGTTTCGCAACCCTCCATTGTTGAACAACAACGAAGAACGAGAAGAAAGATACAAGTGTAGGGGATAGATGAACACGAAAAAGTAGTAGATGTGTTTGTTCGATTGTGTGTTGTTCAATCGGCGGTCACTCCTTAGGTATATAAGAGGCGGCTGGACTTCCCATTCAAGGAAAAGGCTTGGATTCATGTCCAAAACCCTAGTCAAATTCGGATTGATTTTGTCAATACTTTCCAAAACTGTTCGATTTAAACTAGCTTCACCTTGCGCGTATTTTTTGTGGCAGTAAACAATGTCGAATGAAAACGCGCCCAAAAGCATATTTACTCTTTCCGACGAGACGAACAACTTCCATGTTGAATGTTTTTCGATTCAAAGCCATCTTCTGGGCCAAAATGGTCACACAAAACATCTGTTTGCTCGTGCTACCTATCAGACATGTGTGTCATGGGGCGCGCCATATTTCGCCTCCTGACAGGGCTGCATTCCGATAGCTCTAACTTCTGCATACGAACTCGGATTGGGACAATTTTTATATCAGAATCGATCTTTTTGACGTGACGAAGACAATTCATGTTGATCATTGTTCCATATGAGGCCGGCTTGGGGGCGTAATTAGCCGAGGGGTGGTCTGAATATAAAATCTGAGTACTTTGAACACAACTTCTTCCTTAGAGATGAGATTCGATGGCTATGGCCATAATATCAATGTTTCTCCTTTTGCCGATACAGAACTTTCTCGCTTTGAGCACTTTTCCATTTGACGCCATATTAATTGTGTTTTTGACCATGCCAAAATCTGGTGTCAGCACATGGTTCTCTAATGCCATTGAACTCAAGGGATTCATTTACGCTGCCGACTCCTTTTATGGTTGGACGTGTTGTTGGCCTACTCTAGTCATCGCTACGAGCAGCTGTTACAGTAGTATGTTACTTTCCTATGATATCATGATGGCTTGCTTATATTACTGTCAACATTTACTGAAAAAATATTCATGCTCATAACATGTTGTTCTTAAGATTGACTACAGTAAGAGAAGGGCCTCCCTTATCTGGCAGGCAAGCCTGGCAAGGGGCACATCCACCACCAGAAGTAAGCAACCAAGGCTCCCCGGTAGAGCCTGCCATGGCTCATGGGGGCAGAACCACCCCAGCAACCACTCAAGCATGACTCACGTCATCAATCAGTGTGGTGACAAGACGCAAGATGATTAAGTGGCAGCCGTTCGCCACATGGAAGCCGTCTCCTACGAAAGAAGCCTATAGATGACACCCATCCTACGACGTGTCAAGAGCGCAAGTGCGGAGCTGCAAGATAGCCTAGCAGGCCTTGCCACGCGACCAATGATGTTACACTCAGTGACCCATTTAATGCACCCTGTCAGCCCGTAGAGTTAGGTATGATAGCACTGCTCGCCATCATATCAGTGGATAATGACCACTTTGCGACTGTGTTGACCCCTTAATCTGTAAAAGGAGGCCCATGGCACTCGTAGGAGGGGTTATAAGGTTGGAAAGTTGACAACCCCGAGCCATCATATGCGCGTAGACGCTGCAGCCCTAAGGCTAACCTTGCCGGGCAAGTGTACTATGCACCACCACATCCATTCCACCATCAATCCACTAAAGCTTGAGGAGGGTCTTACGCCTCGCGGCGGTCCGAACCCGGGTAAATCGCTTGTGTTCTCTCCGACGTGATACCGTACGCTAGTCTGCTCTTTGTGCAACACGCCGTCCCCCCGCCAAACCTACAAGGGGCCACTCGGTCCCATAGGTGGCCACGGAAATCTCACGACAGTCTACTCTTTCTATTGACCTATCAGTGGAATTTACAATAGTATATGCAACTATGAAATAAAACATAGCAATAAAATGATGCATCAATTGCAATACATGAATGAAACGTGATCTCTAGAGATAGCATTCAGAATCCAGAAATAGAATTGCTGGTTCATAAATCAAAATTAACCCATCTATTCAAAATAAAGAGAAGATGCAACACAGATAGAATAGATGAGGTACGACATTGGCAATATGCACTATCTTTACAATTGCAAACATTTGTGAAATAAGATGCAGTCAATTAGCAAAACCATATTTTATTAGGATGATAATAAAGATACAAATTTTACCTCAATGATGATCTAAGCCCTCACATATTTTTTGTGGCAGTTTAGTATTATGTTTTCCCTTCTGGGATAATGACAGGTAAATATCTTGTCCCGATATTATGCATACATCCAGTATGACTCTCAACCATACTTTTCTCATGAGCAGATTGTTGCTAGATAACATCCAAGTCTAGACTCTAGATTTAGAAGATGAAAAAGAGGTAGCAATAGCAGGAAATGCTTTTGACAGTTCACACCAACAGAGATTCATGTACACCATGGTTGCTTATAAACTAACTCACCATAGTCCACCCAATTGTAGATATAGAAAAAGGGTTTTTTATCATTTCTGCCACTAGTTGTGTCCCACTACTCAGTTTTGCCATTAGAAGTTACAACTACTCAAAAATGACATCGATTCGTGAGATGCTTGCTCAAAAATGCCATCATCCCTTTAGATGTTTGCTCAAAAATGCCATTAGACACTTCTATTTTCATGTCAAACCCGTCGACCATGTTATATGACAAAAATAAGCCTATACCCACATATCAGTTCTCTCTATCTCACAATGATAAGTGTAGCCCCACTTGTCAGGAGTAACCAAGCGAATAATTTTACAGGAAAATAAGAACGTTGTTGGGAGCAAATGGACCCCACACTTTATTGTAGTGAGATAGAGGGAGAGCTGGCATGTTGGTTCATAGGTATTTATGTCATTATAACATGGCAAAAGAGATTTGAGATCACAATAATGGTGTCCAGTGGCATTTTTTAGCATGTGTCTAACGAAGCGATGGCATTGTTGAGCAGTTGAAATTCCTAGTGGCAAAACTGAGTAGTGAGACACAACCGGTGGCATAAATGATAAAAACCCTAGAAAAAAAGCTTGGAATTGTTGTAACTCGAGTGATAGTTCAACTGACATAGACATACCTTGCCTGGACACCGAGATTGTTGGGATAGATGAGAAGAGGGCACTGACAAATATCAAGAATGTGAACAATTACTGCTTGCAAGGCACATGGATGGTGGGCGTCGATTGCAGGCCATACTTGTGTTTAGCTCACATCACGGTGCTGCACCTTCCTCGATCAACCTATATGACACATGTGCAATGTAGCACAAATTGGTATGACATGAGATGGAGTGATAAATCAATTGCTCGTTCAAAAATCCTAGAAGAATTCAACCACACCACCTATATCTTTCTTGCCGATCTTCGTGGTCTTCTCCTCTAACACGCTGAGGTCGTTGACGCTCCACCACGTAAATTGTGGCATGACAAATATCGACATCATCATGAAAAAAGACTCCAGGCAACAACATGGCCATGGTTGTTCCATCGGGGGCATTGCTGAGGACATGATTTCACACCAACTGGTACTAGACTTTTCGTGAAATTTTTTGGTACTATACTTTGTTGAGAATCATATGTCGACACAAATCTTATCAGTACAGGAACCGAGGTGGAAGATCATATATGTATCTATGATTGTGTATATCTAACATTATATATGATGGAAGTGCATCCAATAAGGCATAGACGAAATGTTGGGTGTCGTGGCAGACAAGAAAGCTGGTGGGGGGCTGGAAGTTGCCAAGCTGACTGTAGAAAATGTGGATGGCTGACAAAATCACATTGACCAGCATGTAGAACATCACGGTTGGCATGTCCAAAGGCGCAAGTAGTGGTAGCTCCAGCACCGTCACTAAGGCCATGCTAGTGCAGCTAGGCAATGAATTTGATCCTACCATAATGGTGATAGGGTAATTAGTTTTTTATGAACTGTACACCACATACTTTTGGACCAGATTTGTTTCTACTATTGTCTATCACAAATGGAAAATAGTAGCACATACTGGATAGTTGAAAATTATATGTGGTCTCCAATAATCATAAAATTACACTGATTCATCTGACTCATAAGAAAATTAAGAGCATCTAGCTATTACATAAAGGAGGAGATGCACTTTTATAGTGCCAAGAACAAAACATCGATTGCTCTAATACATAATATCAGAAGAAATACATTTCTACCATTTACAGAAAAAACTTGCACTAATTAGAAGGGATGACATGTACTTACCTTTACCACGGGAAAATGTCTAACAATATTGCAATAAACTGAATCATTTTCATTCGTAGTGGTTCCCGAAGTAGTTCACTCAAGATTACCTCGCAAAGTACATGATTGGTGGACACACAATGAATGTTAAAGTATTTCATCTAGACTACAATGAGCATCGAGAAGTCGTAATGAAGACAGTGAAGGATGGACGGGCAGCCATGATACGCCTCCGTCATATATATAATTTTTGATTGTTCCATGCCAATATTATACAACTTTCATATACTTTTGCCAAACGGGATAAAACGGACGGAGATTATTTTTGAAATATTCAGAGAATATGGGAAGAAAAATCCATGCGAGACGGTGCCCGAGGGAGGCACGAGGCAGGGTACGCGCCCCTGACCCTCATGGGCCCCCCTTAAGGCGGTTAATGCTATTATTTTGTCGCAAGAAAGCCGAAAAATCTCGGCAAAGGTTTCAGTCCAATCGGAGTTACGGATCTCCATATATATACGAAACGGTGAAAGGGCAGCCAGGGGGGATGCAGAAACAGAGAGTGATAGAGAGATAGAGAGACAGATCCAATCTTGGAGGGGCTCTCGCCCCTCCCATCTAGGACCAGAGGGTAGACCCTTCTCCCATCTAGGGAGAAGGTCAAGGTAGAAGAAGAAGATGGGGGTCCCCTCTCCCACTCTCTTCCGGTGACGCCGGAACACCGCGGGTGCCATCATCATCACCGCAATCTTCACCAACAACTTAACCGCCATCATCACCAACTCTTCCTCCCTATATGCAGTGGTGTAACCTCTCTTTTACCCGCTGTAATGTCTACTTAAACATCATGCTCAACGCTATATATTATTTCCCAATGATGTATGGCTATCCTATGATGTTTGAGTAGATCTGTTTTGTCCTATGGGTTATTTGATGATCGTGATTTGTTTGAGTTGCATGTTTTATTATTGGTGTTGTCCTATGGTGCTCTCCGTGTAGCGCAAGCGTGAGGGATTCCCTCTGTAGGGTTTGCAATATGTTCATGATTTGCTTATGGTGGCTGGCGTGAGTGATAGAAGCACAGACCCGAGTAAGTAGGTTGTTTGCGTATGGGATAAAGAGGACTTGATACTTTAATGCTATGTTTACCTTAATGATCTTTAGTAGTTGTAGATGCTTGCTAGAGTTCCAATCATAAGTGCATATGATCCAAGTAGAGAATGTATGTTAACTTATGCTTACCGGTCTAGTTATCAATTGCCTAGGGACAAATAACTTTCTCGTAACAAAAAGCTCTTTACTAAAACTAACTTATTTGTGTCTTTACCTAAACAGCCCCTACTTTTTATTTACATAATCTTTATTATCTTGCAAACCTATCCAACAACACCTACAAAGTACTTCTAGTTTCATACTTGTTCTAGGTAAAGCGAACATCAAGCGTGCGTAGAGTTGTATGGGTGGTCGATAGATCTTGAGGGAATATTTGTTTTGCCTTTAGCTCCTTGTTGGGTTCAACACTCTTACTTATCGAAAGAGGCTACAATTGACCCCCTATACTTGTGGGTTATCAAGACTTTTTTCTGGCGCCGTTGCCGGGGAGTCATAGCGTGGGGTGAATATTCTCGTGTGTGCTTGTTTGCTTTATCACTAAGTAATTTTTATTTGCTATTCTTAGTTGTTCTCTATCTTTAGTCATGTATATGGAACACGAAATACAAAAAAATTAGGTGTACCTGCTACTCATGGAGATGGGGAACCTCCTAAAACCCTTGATGCTCATTATGTGAAAGATATTATGTACTACTTTGATAATCCTGAGAAAACCCATTCAATTATGTTATGGGAGACACGTTGGATCAACGCAAATACTTTAGGGATTATTACTTGACTCAAAAGGGGAAACTATTATGGGATCAAATTCATATGTTGCATTGGTATGCTCGGCAACTTTGCTTGAGATATGATTATACTTGTTGCTCTCGGATGAAGGCTCCACACGTTCCCTTTTCATGCAAATTTAATGTTGATAAGACCTTGGCTTCTTATGCTAATGGTATATATGATTACTATGATGTGGAACAAATAGAGGAATTTGTTGATTTTATGGGTGCTTATGAAAGTGAATCTTTGTGTCAGGACCCCGACTCGATGTCACATCGATCTAGCCGGTAACACCTCATATCACTTTGCGGCCTCACGCACGGTATCCCCACGGGTGTCGCCTTACCTTTGCCCGGGACCGTTTGCGCCTTTTGGCTCACATATATGATAGTGTCGCTAGCATCCATATGATAAGGAGCCCGGGCTGACATGACTAGTCGTAAACCCAAAGTGGCGTAGACTTACAGGGACAGGCATCCATGACCCAGCTTCGAACGTGTCGGTCATCAGCAAGTGGGTCCGGGCTGTAGCACTGGGCTAGCAGGACTCTGGTAAACCGGGCTGTAGCGGGCTAACAGGACTCCGGTACTCAATGCGTGACATTTCCCCGAAGGGACAGACACAGGAACGAAGAAGGACACATGCCGGCCAGCCTAAGTGTTCCAGAGCAGTAGCAAGCTACCATGGCTCAGCGGTAACACTAGGAGACATTTCCCGGTAAGAGAGGCTACTAAAGATAAACAACTAGATAGTCAGATCCCACACATACCAAGCATTTCAATCATACACACAATATGCTCGATATGTGCAAATACAACGAAGCATCACAACATGACTCTACGACACAAGTACTTTATTTAAGGCTCATGGAGCCATACATAACATACACAAAGGTACGGGTCTCGCGACCCAGCATTCAAGTCATACAGTCATACAAACCAGTAGCGGAAGTAACTTGTCTGAGTACAGACAAGTAGTAAAATAAAAGAGGCTTGGAAAGCCTAGCTATACTACATGGTCCTTCACAAGCTCAGGATCTCCACCTGGGCCTTTAGCCTACTCGTTGATGTCAACGTCTACGTAGAACCCATCAGAAGGGGTTGCAGCGTCTTCTGTAAAATGTAAATTATAGCAACATGAGTACAAAGGTACTCAGCAAGACTTACATTAGATCCTACATACATGCATATTATCAAGAAGGGTTGGTGGAGTTATTGCAGCAAGCCAGCTTTGACTCTTGGCTAGGCTAACCTACGAGACTCCAACTTGAAATGGTTTTTCGCACACGAGTCCACTACTCACCACTTCAATACACCACCGAGGATCCACCTCCGTCTTCCTACGGAAGAGCCATCCTCGGCACTCACACTTATCTTGAGACTTTTAGTAGTTTCCATTTACTTGTCTATGAACTGTATAGGCAACCAAGTAGTCCTTTACCGTGGACGCGACTATTCGAATAGATCATGATAACCCTGCAGGGGTGTACTTCTTCATACATGTTTCCACCACTTAGCGTCTGCACACGACATGTGCTCGGCAGACTTCAAGCGAAAGCCGATGTGGGTGTAGACCACGACCTACCTAAACACTTAAGCCTCTAGTCCAGGTTTATCGCCTATCCAGGTTCCATCCGCAGGGAGTCCGGCCGAGGTTTCCCATACGGCCCCGAACGATGTGAACAGGGTTCCCGAGATACCTAATGGGTATTCGGTACACCCGGCCACGTACTTACCGCATCACAGCCCACCCCTACGGTCAGCGCTGTCCACGGCCTCCAGTAGGCTACAAACACCAGAAACTACTTGCAACTCCTGGACAGAGAGCTAGGGTGAATAAGAAGTCGAGCGGGGTCATATTTCAGGGCCCAATGCATGGTAGTAGCTGTATCTTAAATCACACATACAGATCTCAGTGCTTAAGGTCGGCTTCAATGAAACAACCCACCATGTACTCCTACATGGCCTCTCATCGACACCTTTACCAAATCGTGTTCACCACACCACTCTCATTACCGACATAATCATTTCACTCTAGCTCATCACCCAGATGAACCAGACCTGACACGACTCTAAGCATAGCAGGCATAGCAAGGTAGGAACAACACATACATATGGCTCAATCAACTCCTACACATGCTAGTGGGTTTCATCTAGTTACTGTGGCAATGACAGGTCATGCAGAGGAAATGGGTTCAACTACCGTAACACACAGCAGTTTGAAACGCTTGTCTTAATGCAGTAAAAGAGAGCAGGAGCGAGAACATGGGATTGTATCGATATGATCAAATGGTTGGTTGCTTGCCTGATGGTTCGATGCACTGATACGGTTCTTCGATAGGGTAATCACGATACTCCTCGGAGGCAGAACCTGTCGCAAAGGACACCGATACACAACCATCACCAAACAATGTGCAACAATATGATGCATGCATGAAACATGGCAATATGAGTGTGTTGGGCTAATGCAACTAAAACCAGAAGGTTTGAACCAATTTGAATCAAAGATTCAAATTTCAAACTCAAACATGGCCCTTTAAAGTGTTTTTCCTTGTTCTGCATTAAACATCAGGTTAACTTGTTTAGTCATGCATGAAAATAGTACAGATGGATAGATTGGATTTTTCTGATCATTTTTCATATATAATTTGTCTGATTTGGAGTTACAGAATAAAAGTTATGAATTTTTGAAGTTTAACTTATATTCTGGAATTTCCTATATTAGAATAATTCCAGAAAATCATTATTGCGTCAGCCTGACGTCAGTGTGACGTCAGCAGGTCAACGGAACACGTCAGGGTCAAACCTGACAGTGGGTCCCGCATGTCAGGGTGATTATTTTAATTAAAGTTTAGTTAAAACTAAACCTGTTTAATTAACAGGGCTGGGCCCCACCTGTCATTGACTCAGGGGAGTCAACCAGGGCCAACCCGTGGTCAAAGTCAATGCCAGCGGTGCCGGCGTTTAGCCGCCGGCGAGCCCGACGCGGCAGCGGGAGTGGTTTTGGCCATTTCGGCCACCAAATGGGTCGCGGAGACCACCGGAGTGGAGCTGAGGACAAGCCGTAGCTCTTGGTGGAGTCCGTTGGGGTCGGGGTGGCCGGAGTTGGCGCCGGCGACGACTTTGGCGGCCACCGGGGTTCGGCCGAAGATGAACTTGGTGCTAGAGGGGTCGGTGAGGCTCGGGGAGTGGCTAGCTAGGTGCTGCGGAGCTCGGTGAGTAAGATGGACACCAGCTCGTGGCCGAAGGGTGGCCGGAAGCACGTCGGCGACGAGATCCGCGGCGGTGCGGGCGTGTGATCCTCGTGCGGTGGCTACACGGCTCGGGAATGAGAGAGGGAGGGTCGGAGGAGTAACTAGGCTCACAGTGCTCCCGTAGAGGCCACCGGCGGGGTCGGGGACGAGCTGAGGCGGCGACGGCGTTGAAGGGGATCTCCGGCGACGGCGAGCTCGGGCGAGGTCGGTGCGGTGGTCTCGGGCCGCACGAGCACACGGGGCTCGGCTAGCTTGATGAAGTGGACGGCGGGGGAGCTCCTGGACACGGTGGCACGGCGTGGGGTGGACGGAGGGCGTGGCTACAGCGAGGGGGTGGCGGCGATGGCGTCGGCCATGGCTGGGGCGTGCGAGGGGGAGGAGCTGGAGAGGAGAGGGGGTGTCTGGGGGGTTCGGGGGAGAGAGGGAGGCCGATTCACGGTGTTAGCCGGGCGAGGGAGGCGGCGAGGCGGCGAGTAGGTGCGTGGCACCAATGCGGTGCTCGCCGTCGAGCACCTGCCTGCCTGCCTGGCCGGCAAGCAGCTCGCTGGCGCGGTGCTGGGCTGGGCCGGCAGGTGGGCCGGTGCTGGGCGACAGGTAAGCCTTTTCCCATTTTTTCTGTTTTCTGTTTTTATTAATACTTCTGCCACTTTGTTGAATTAAATAAAATACTTAGGCTACTCCTAAAATCACCAAACTACTCCTGGTCTATAGTTGGATTATTTCCAACATGAAACATTTTAGTTTGAGTTATTTGAGCATTTAAATATTTTATATAATTTTAAATGCCCAAATTCAAATACTTATGATTTAAATCAAAAACCCTAGGATGGCCTAGGAAAATGTGCACCACTTTTGGCAGAGGTTCTGAACCAAGACAAAAATGATGGGCATTTTAGAAGGGCATTTCAGGTTCATTGAAAAAGTTTTTAGTAAACCCTAATTGGTTTCAGAGGTGACTGGGGGTTCTGTCATCCCCATTTCAAGTTTCTGATGAAAGAGTAAACATGATGCATCACTCTAATGCATGGCTAGCTAGGGTGTGACAACTCACCCCCACTCAAAAGAATCTCGTCCCGAGATTTGGGTTCCTCCGGAAAGAAGGCGGGATACTCAAGTCGAAGACGATCCTCCCTTTCCCAAGTTGCTTCATCCTCAGAATGGTGCGACCATTGTACTTTGAGAAACTTTATATTATGACGTCGAGTGGTACGCTCGGCCTGATCGAGGATACGAATGGGGTACTCTCGATACGTAAGATTATCTTGGAGATCAAGCGTTTCGTAGTCCACTCCACGGATAGGATCCGAGAAGCAACGCCTGAGTTGAGAAACGTGGAAGACATCGTGGACTCTGGAGAGGTGCGGAGGTAGTTCCAACTGGTAGGCAACTTCTCCTTGTTTGGCGAGAATGCGAAAAGGTCCAATGTAACAAGGAGCCAATTTGCCTTTGATACCGAAACGATGGGTTCCCTTCAGAGGGGTGACCCGAAGATAAGCCTTCTCGTCAACCTCGAAAGTCATAGCCTTATGTTTTCGGTCATATTGACTCTTTTGACGAGATTGGGCTGTTTTCAACTTTTCACGAACGATGCGAACTTGCTCTTCTGCTTCTTGAATCATATCTGGGCCAAAGAATTGTCTTTCCCCGGTCTCTGACCAGTTAAGGGGTGTTCGACACCGTCGTCCACAGAGAACTTCAAAAGGGGCTTTACCCAAGCTAGATTGATAGCTGTTGTTGTAAGCGAATTCGGCAAATGGAAGGCACTTCTCCCAATCCATTCCGAATGAGATAACAGAGGCTCGAAGCATGTCTTCTAGAATCTGGTTGACGCATTCCACTTGACCACTCGACTGAGGGTGGAAAGCGGTGCTAAAGGAGAGACGGGTTCCCATAGCATTTTGGAAACTTTCCCAAAATCGAGAGGTGAAAAGACTTCCTCTATCCGAGTTGATTTCCAAGGGAACACCATGGAGAGCCACTATTCGGGAGATGTATAGGTCTGCCAGCTGACTAGCGGTTATACTCTCACGAACAGGTAAGAAATGGGCCACTTTGGAAAGACGATCGACAACGACAAACATAGCATTATTCCCTCTCTTGGTCCTGGGAAAACCGGTAATGAAATCCATACCAATTTTATCCCATTTCCATTCAGGAATAGCTAAAGGTTGAAGGGTGCCAGCAGGCCGTTGATGCTCTGCTTTTACACGACGACAGACGTCGCAATTAGCAATATACTGAGCAATTTCTCTCTTCATCCTAGTCCACCAGAACCTCTGGCGTAGGTCCTGATACATCTTAGTACTACCGGGATGAATGGTGAGAGGAGATTCATGAGCCTCCTTAAGGATCAACTGCCGTAGATGCTGGTTCTTGGGAACCACTAAACGGTTCTCAAAGTATACAACACCATGATCCTTTGTGGAGAAACAACTAGCACCTCCGCTAGCAATGTTCTCCTTGATTTTAGATATTCCCTTATCTCGCTTCTGGGCAGCGATGATTTGATCCGTAAGAGTAGGTTTCGCCACCAAGGTGGAAAGAAATCCTTGAGGAACAATGTGAAGGTTAAGCTTACGAAATTCCTCATGGAGAAGCGGTTGACTTTGTTGTAACATCAGGTTGTTACAATAAGATTTACGACTTAGTGCATCAGCCATGACGTTGGCTTTCCCTGGGGTGTAAGTTATTCCTAAGTCGAAATCTGTGATCAACTCGACCCAACGTCTTTGCCTGAGATTCAAATACGGTTGGGTGAAGATGTACTTCAGACTTTGGTGATCAGTGAAAATTTCGCAACGGTTACCGAGGAGGTAATGTCGCCAGGTCTTGAGTGCATAGACTACGGCTGCTAGCTCTAGATCATGAGTAGGATAATTCTCCTCATGTGGGTGCAATTGCCGTGAAGCGTAGGCAATTACGTGTCGATCTTGCATGAGAATGCAACCTAGTCCTTGTCGCGAGGCGTCGCAGTAGATAACAAAGTCCTTGGAGAAGTCTGGCGGTACCAGTACAGGAGCAGAAGTCAGGCGTCTTTTCAGTTCCTGAAAGCTGTGCTCACATTGTGGAGTCCATTCGAACTTCTTATCTTTCTTGAGGAGTTCGGTTAGAGGTTTGGCAACTTTGGAGAAGTTCTCGACAAAGCGACGGCAATAGCTCGCTAAGCCCAGAAAACTCCAAACTTGCTTGACCGATTCAGGTGGAGTCCAATTAAGGACAGCTTGAACTCGCTCAGGGTTAACAGCAATACCTTTACCAGATATTACATGACCCAGATAGGTCACTTCTGACAACCAAAATTCATATTTGGAAAACTTGGCATAAAGGCGATGCTCTCGAAGTTTCTTCAACACTAGCCTTAGATGTTCGGCATGTTCTTCCTCGTTCTTAGAGTAGATGAGTATATCATCGAGATAAACTACGACGAATTTATCCAAATACTCCATGAAGATTGAGTTCATTAACCGAGAAAAGGTGGCTGGAGCGTTGGTTAAACCGAAGGACATGACGGTGTACTCGTATTGGCCATAACGAGTAACAAAGGCCGTTTTAGGGATGTCCCCGTTTCTGATTTTGATTTGATGGTAGCCCAACCTCAAATCCATCTTGGAGAAGACTGAGGATCCAGCGAGCTGATCATACAGGTCGTTGATCCTGGGAAGCGGATATTTGTTCTTGATTGTGACCAAATTGACAGGTCGATAATCTACAACCATCCGGTCCGTACCATCCTTCTTCTTGACGAAGAGGACGGGGCAAGCCCACGGAGATGAACTAGGTCGGATGAAACCCTTTTTCAAGGACTCATCGAGTTGTTTCTTAAGCTCGGCTAGTTCTAGTGGTGCCATCTTATAGGGTCTTCTAGCAATCGGAACGGTTCCTAGAATGAGGTCTATTACGAACTCAACATCCCTGTCAGGTGGAACACCTGGCAATTCCTCTGGGAAGACATCCGGAAAGTCACGGACTACCGGAACATCCTCAAGGCCTGGCAAAGGGCTGGCGTTAAGAGAATATAATTGTCGCTTGGCTAATCGGGTCAAGACATTGACTATCTTGCCCGAAGGGTGAGTGAGTTGAACAGTCCTAGAGAAGCAATCAATTTTGGCGTGATGAGATGACATCCAGTCCATACCCAAAATGATATTAATATCTGAAAATTTGAGAGGTATTAAAGATGCAAGGAAAACAAGTCTATCGACTTGGATTTCATTTCCATAACTTACCCTAGAGGTCTGCCATCTAGAACTGGGAGTAGAAATTTTCATAGTGGATGGCATGTTACAGAATGCGGTGTTATGCAAACGAGCGTAGTTCTCGGATATAAATGAATGAGAGGCTCCTGTATCGAAAAGAACAGATGTCGGGTGGCAATTAACAAGGAGCATACCGAGAACGACGTTGGGATCTTCTTGAGCTTCTTCGGCAGAGATACAGTTGACATGGCCACGTGAGGCGGTGGCCGGCTTGGCGTGGAACACTTTCCCTATCGGCTTGCCACGGCCAACAGCTTTAGCAGATTGGTTGGGGTTGGTCTGGGGACACTCACGCATATAGTGGCCAGATTCCCCACACTTGAAACAAGTCACGGAACTGGTATGTGGAGGAGTATTGTTGGTTGGACCCCCATAGGGCTTGGCTGGAGCAGACTGTTGAACAGGGCGAGGCGCCTGGAAAGATGGCCTCGGTGTGAACCTGGGTGGCAGAGCTGTGTTGGGCACCCACACGCGGCGCTTCTGAGGACCAGCACCGGATGAGGAACCCATGTCACGGCGATGCTTGCGTGTTGCGTCATAGTCAGTCTGACCAGTTTCAGCACTGATGGCTTTGTTAACAAGTTTCTGAAAAGATGTGCACTCATGCAGACGGAGGTCGCGGCGAAGCTCAGGACTAAGTCCCTTACGGAACCTTGCTTGCTTCTTGGCATCAGTAGAAACTTCCTTAGTTGCATATCGTGCGAGGTTACCAAACTCCCTGCTGTAAGCATCCACAGAGAGTCGGCCTTGGGTGAAATTGCAGAATTCCTCACGTTTACGGTCCATGAGACCCTCCGGAATGTGATGTTCACGGAAAGCCTCACTGAATTCAGCCCAAGTAGTGACATGGCCCGCTGGGCGCATAGCTCCATAATTCTCCCACCATAGACTGGCGGGGCCTTCAAGATGATATGCAGCAAAGGTGACCTTGTCAGCCTCCGCTACCAGCGCGGAACACAGTTTGTGAGAGATACTGCGAAGCCAATCATCAGCGTTGAGAGGCTCGACGGAGTGGTGGAACGTGGGTGGATGTAATTTGATAAAATCACTGAGTGACACCACGTTAGTCCTCTGATGGTGTGCCGTGTTCTGTTCAATACGCTCCAACAAACGGTTGGTCTCCCGCTTGTTTCTCTCAGCTTCCATCATAACCTCGGCTAGGGAAGGAGGATGAGGCAGATTTGCATCCCTGACTTCACTGCCTTCGGCCTGCTCTTGAGGAGCAGGGTTAGTGCGCGTGTTGACCATCCTAGGTAAACAAGACAATGATTTAGTCAGAATGATAAAATTCTGACATAGGATACAAAATGTAAGGAATAACTCGAAATGCAAGATGATCATCCGTATGACATGGTAGATACAGAAACTGCTTCTTTATTCCATCGTCATACACACCATACAGGGTTTAGTACAAGACCAAACAAAGTACTATTACGGTGAAAAGAGGATTACATCTCATCGGAGGCATCCCAAGCTCCTATACATTATTTTTCTACACCTCCGGAAGGAGTACAAACTAGGTCATATCCCACGAGTCACGCGGGACGATAGACGACACAGCTAACACGAACTAGTGATACTACCACTAACTCAGACCGATCCGTAGTAGTCCTCGTAGAAGTCACCTCCATAGCCTGGAAGCTCAACATGATCATCCGGAAACAGACGATCTCGCGGAGCTTGTGGACCATAGGGACTAGGATGAGGTCTTGGACCAACAGACGGTGGCCTGCGGGAACCACGAGGTGGGGTGATGCCTCCTACATCACGCCAACCCATCACGTCTGGCAGAGCAGATCTCACAGGATAGAGATCGCGCATATCCGAATATCCAGCTTGCACCGCCGGTGCAAACCGAGTCAATGTGGCCCAGTGGTCAGCACGGGTATTGAAGAGCTCTAACCTCAAGGCCCGATTTTCACGGTCCTTATCCTCGAGCATCTCAGCAGTAGTGCGAGTCCGTGAATCCTCCTGGGTGGGGTCAGCATAGATAGCCTGGAGATACCCTTGTGCTCCCGGAAGTGATCCTGGCATATACCGGAAATCAGAGTCCCGAAATAGACCAGATCTGACCCGCATGATGGTCATCATAGAGTAGGCGGCGTCCTGCACAGCCATCTCAATAGTAACCCCGAGCCCATAGGAGCAGTGAAGGGGCTCGGTGGATCCAGGATAAGATGGAAATATCCTGACAGTGCAGAGATACTGGCTTTGATTAAAGTCTCGGAATTGCTCTTCGACCGTGTACTCAGGATACCAACGATATCCAGCCTCAGTCATTACCCTGACCAACATGGCAGTATGGCCGGGTACATCTAGGCATCGAGTCAGGCGAACCACTTGATTAAGGTCGCGAGTGGCCATCTGAAAGCACAATCATAATGCAAAGGCATTAGAATTTCTAGCAAAATTTCGGCAGCATAACAGCTGTAAATGCTCAAGAAGGATTTTGAGACATTTGACAAAGGATTACATACACACTCAACATCATCATATCAAGTTCTGAATCCGTCCTAGCAACATGACGTGGTAGTAGAACTGAACTAGGTTGTATTCATCAAACTTATAAGGTACTACTGATTAGTAACACGTGATCCTGATAGAGAGAATAGATCCTAATTCCTTAACCCCCGGTGGAAGAATAGACTGACTCAGATCAGAATGTCATAAGATAAAGGAGTAAAAAGAGCCTTACGTTCCAACCCACAAACAATTCTCCTACATATAGCTAAAGAATTTCAAGACTCAACATCGACCAGTTTGGCTTGGAGAACCTACAGGCAGTCCGGCTCTGATGCCAACGCTGTCAGGACCCCGACTCGATGTCACATCGATCTAGCTGGTAACACCTCATATCACTTTGCGGCCTCACGCACGGTATCCCCACGGGTGTCGCCTTACCTTTGCCCGGGACCGTTTACGCCTTTTGGCTCACGTATATGATAGTGTATCTAGCATCCATATGATAAGGAGCCCGGGCTGACATGACTAGTCGTAAACCCAAAGTGGCGCAGACTTATAGGGACAGGCATCCATGACCCAGCTTCGAACGTGTCGGTCATCAGCAAGTGGGTCCGGGCTGTAGCACTGGGCTAGCAGGACTCCGGTAAACCGGGCTGTAGCGGGCTAACAGGACTCCGGTACTCAATGCGTGACATTTCCCCGAAGGGACAGACACACGAACGAAGAAGGACACATGCCGGCCAGCCTAAGTGTTCCAGAGCAGTAGCAAGCTACCATGGCTCAGCGGTAACACTAGGAGACATGTCCCGGTAAGAGAGGCTACTAAAGATAAACAACTAGATAGTCAGATCCCACACATACCAAGCATTTCAATCATACACACAATATGCTCGATATGTGCAAATACAACGAAGCATCACAACATGACTCTACGACACAAGTACTTTATTTAAGGCTCAGGGAGCCATACATAACATACACAAAGGTACGGGTCTCACGACCCAGCATTCAAGTCATACAGTCATACAAACCAGCAGCGGAAGTAACTTGTCTGAGTACACACAAGTAGTAAAATAAAAGAGGCTTGGAAAGCCTAGCTATACTACATGGTCCTTCACAAGCTCAGGATCTCCACCTGGGCCTTTAGCCTACTCGTTGATGTCAACGTCTACGTAGAACCCATCAGAAGGGGTTGCAGCGTCTTCTGTAAAATGTAAATTATAGCAACATGAGTACAAAGGTACTCAGCAAGACTTACATTAGATCCTACATACATGCATATTATCAAGAAGGGTTGGTGGAGTTATTGCAGCAAGCCAGCTTTGACTCTTGGCTAGGCTAACCTACGAGACTCCAACTTGAAATGGTTTTTCGCACACGAGTCCACTACTCACCACTTCAATACACCACCGAGGATCCACCTCCGTCTTCCTACGGAAGAGCCATCCTCGGCACTCACACTTATCTTGAGACTTTTAGTAGTTTCCATTTACTTGTCTATGAACTGTATAGGCAACCAAGTAGTCCTTTACCGTGGACGCGGCTATTCGAATAGATCATGATAACCCTGCAGGGGTGTACTTCTTCATACATGTTTCCACCACTTAGCGTCTGCACACGACATGTGCTCGGCAGACTTCAAGCGAAAGCCGACGTGGGTGTAGACCACGACCTACCTAAACACTTAAGCCTCTAGTCCAGGTTTATCGCCTATCCAGGTTCCATCCGCAGGGAGTCCGGCCGAGGTTTCCCATACGGCCCCGAACGATGTGAACAGGGTTCCCGAGATACCTAACGGGTATTCAGTACACCCGGCCACGTACCTACCGCATCACAGCCCACCCCTACGGTCAGCGCTGTCCACGGCCTCCAGTAGGCTACAAACACCAGAAACTACTTGCAACTCCTGGACAGAGAGCTAGGGTGAATAAGAAGTCGAGCGGGGTCATATTTCAGGGCCCAATGCATGGTAGTAGCTGTATCTTAAATCACACATACAGATCTCAGTGCTTAAGGTCGGCTTCAATGAAACAACCCACCATGTACTCCTACATGGCCTCTCATCGACACCTTTACCAAATCGTGTTCACCACACCACTCTCATTACCGACATAATCATTTCACTCTAGCTCATCACCCAGATGAACCAGACCTGACACGACTCTAAGCATAGTAGGCATAGCAAGGTAGGAACAACACATACATATGGCTCAATCAACTCCTACACATGCTAGTGGGTTTCATCTAGTTACTGTGGCAATGACTGGTCATGCAGAGGAAATGGGTTCAACTACCGTAACACACAGCAGTTTGAAACGCGTTGTCTTAATGCAGTAAAAGAGAGCAGGAGCGAGAACATGGGATTGTATCGATATGATCAAATGGTTGGTTGCTTGCCTGATGGTTCGATGCACTGATACGGTTCTTCGATAGGGTAATCACGATACTCCTCGGAGGCAGAACCTGTCGCAAAGGACACCGATACACAACCATCACCAAACAATGTGCAACAATATGATGCATGCATGAAACATGGCAATATGAGTGTGTTGGGCTAATGCAACTAAAACCAGAAGGTTTGAACCAATTTGAATCAAAGATTCAAATTTCAAACTCAAACATGGCCCTTTAAAGTGTTTTTCCTTGTTCTGCATTAAACATCAGACTAACTTGTTTAGTCATGCATGCAAATAGTACAGATGGATAGATTGGATTTTTCTGATCATTTTTCATATATAATTTGTCTGATTTGGAGTTACAGAATAAAAGTTATGAATTTTTGAAGTTTAACTTATATTCTGGAATTTCCTATATTAGAATAATTCCAGAAAATCATTATTGCGTCAGCCTGACGTCAGTGTGACGTTAGCAGGTCAACGGAACACGTCAGGGTCAAACCTGACAGTGGGTCCCGCATGTCAGGGTGATTATTTTAATTAAAGTTTAGTTAAAACTAAACCTGTTTAATTAACAGGGCTGGGCCCCACCTGTCATTGACTCAGGGGAGTCAACCAGGGCCCACCCGTGGTCAAAGTCAATGCCAGCGGCGCCGGTGTTTAGCCGCCGGCGAGCCCGACGCGGCGGCGGGAGTGGTTTTGGCCATTTCGGCCACCAAATGGGTCGCGGAGACCACCGGAGTGGAGCTGAGGACAAGCCGCAGCTCTTGGTGGAGTCCGTTGGGGTCGGGGTGGCCGGAGTTGGCGCCGGCGACGACTTTGGCGGCCACCGGGGTTCGGCCGAAGATGAACTTGGTGCTAGAGGGGTCAGTGAGGCTCGGGGAGTGGCTAGCTAGGTGCTGCGGAGCTCGGTGAGTAAGATGGACACCAGCTCGTGGCCGAAGGGTGGCCGGAAGCACGTCGGCGACGAGATCCGCGGCAGTGCGGGCGTGTGATCCTTGTGCGGTGGCTACACGGCTCGGGAATGAGAGAGGGAGGGTCGGAGGAGTAACTAGGCTCACAGTGCTCCCGTAGAGGCCACCGGTGGGGTCGGGGACGAGCTGAGGCGGCGATGGCGTTGAAGGGGATCTCCGGCGACGGTGAGCTCGGGCGAGGTCGGTGCGGTGGTCTCGGGCCGCACGAGCACACGGGGCTCGGCTAGCTCGATGAAGTGGACGGCGGCGGAGCTCCTGGACACGGTGGCACGGCGTGGGGTGGACGGAGGGCGTGGCTACAGCGAGGGGGTGGCGGCGATGGCGTCGGCCATGGCTGGGGCGTGCGAGGGGGAGGAGCTGGAGAGGAGAGGGGGTGTCTAGGGGGTTCGGGGGAGAGAGGGAGGCCGATTCACGGCGTTAGCCGGGCGAGGGAGGCGGCGAGGCGGCGAGCAGGTGCGTGGCACCCATGCGGTGCTCGCCGTCGAGCACCTGCCTGCCTGCCTGGCCGGCAAGCAGCTCGCTAGCGCGGTGCTGGGCTGGGCCGGCAGGTGGGCCGGTGCTGGGCGAGAGGTAAGCCTTTTCCCATTTTTTCTGTTTTCTGTTTTTATTAATACTTCTGCCACTTTGTTGAATTAAATAAAATACTTAGGCTACTCCTAAAATCACCAAACTACTCCTGGTCCATAGTTGGATTATTTCCAACATGAAACATTTTAGTTTGGAGTTATTTGAGCATTTAAATATTTTATATAATTTTAAATGCCCAAATTCAAATACTTATGATTTAAATCAAAAACCCTAGGATGGCCTAGGAAAATGTGCACCACTTTTGGCAGAGGTTCTGAACCAAGACAAAAATGATGGGCATTTTAGAAGGGCATTTCAGGTTCATTGAAAAAGTTTTTAGGAAACCCTAATTGGTTTCAGAGGTGACTGGGGTTCTGTCATCCCCATTTCAAGTTTCTGATGAAAGAGTAAACATGATGCATCACTCTAATGCATGGCTAGCTAGGGTGTGACACTTTGTTTAAAGAGTGTGCAAATTTTGATTCTTCAGTTTATAGACCTGAAAATTTAGTTATCCTTAAATATTGCTATGAGAATTATGAATGCAATGCTGATATTGATGCGTTTATTGAGAAAGTCTCCATTTTCCAAGAAGAGACTAATATTTTGCAGAAGTCTATGGAAGAAGAAATTGATGAAACTGTGAGATCATTGGATGAAAAAGATGATGAGGAGAGCGAATAACAAAAGGAGGAAGAGCGGATTAGCTACCCGTGCCCACCTTCGAATGAGAGTAACTCTTCAACTCATACATTGTTTAATTTCCATTCGTGCTTACCGAAGGATGATTGCTATGATGATTTGTTATGATCCCGTTGATTCTCTTGAGATATCCCTTTTTGATGATGCTTGCTATGCTTGTGGCCAAGATGCCAATATAAATTATGCTCATGGAGATGAGCTTGCTATAGTTCCTTATGTTAAACATGAAATTGTTGCTATTGCACCCACGCATGATAGTCCTATTATCCTTTTGAATTCTCCCAACTACACTATATCGGAGAAGTTTACCCTTATTAAGGATTATATTGATGGGTTGCGCTTTACTATTACACATGATGATTTTGATGAATATAATATGCATGTGCTTGCTGCGCCTACTTGCAATTATTATGAGAGAGGAACTATATCTCCACCTCTCTATGTTTCCAATACGATAAATTTGCAAGAAACTGTTTATACTATTCATTGGCCTTTACTATGTGTGCATGAATTGTTCTTTTATGACATGCTGATGCATAGGAAGAGAGTTAGAATTCATTGTTGCAGGATGTATGTTACTTTGTGCTCACTACTAAATTACAAATCATTGTTGATTCAAATTGGCTTTGATATACCTTGGGATCCGGGTGGATTCATTACTTGAGCACTTTATGCCTAGCTTAATGGCTTTAAAGAAAGCGCTGCCAGGCAAACAACTCGGAAGTTTTAGAGAGACATTTAATTATGTTTTGTGCTTTTATAAGGTTTAAAAATAAAAATAATGTGCCAAGGTTTGCCTTTAGGATGTTTTGGATGCTTGTTGGTTTGTACGGTGCAGGACAGAAACTTTGGCTGTAGTGCGCAATTTTACATTTTTTTACTGGAATGTCAAACGGTTCTGAAACTTTTTGCACTGTGTTTCTATACAAATTGTTTATTTTTCCTAATTTTGGTAGAATTTTTGGAGTAACAGAGGTGTGGTGAATGTTAAGATTATTACAGATTGTTCTGTTTTAGACAAATTCTGTTTTTGATGCATTGTTTGCTTGTTTTGATGAAACTATCGATTTATATCACTGGATTAAGCCATGGAAAAGTTATATTACAGTAGCTACATTGAAAAAACAAAATATGAACTGGTTTACAACAGTACTGAGAGTATTGATTTTCTTTATTATACTAACGGATCTTACCGAGTTTTCTGTTGAAGTTTTGTGTGGATGAAGTGTTCGATGATCGAGAAGGTCGAGCTTGGGGATGCCCAAGGCACCCCAAGTAAATATTCAAGGAGACTCAAGCATCTACGCTTGGGGATGCCCTGGAAGGCATCCCCTCTTTCTTCAACAAGTATCGGTATGTTTTCGGATTCATTTCGTTCATGAGATATGTGCAATCTTGGAGCGTCTTTTGCATTTAGTTTTTCACTTCTCTTTTATGCACCATGCTGGTATGAGATAGTCCTTGGTTGATTTATAAAATGCTCATTGCACTTCACTTATATCTTTTGAGTATGGCTTTATAGAATGCTTCATGAGCTTCACTTATATCATTTGAAGTTTGGATTGCCTGTTTAGCTTTACATAGAAAACCGCCAGTTGTAGAATGCTCTTTTGCTTGAGTTATATTTGTTAGAGCATGGGCATATCTTTTGTAGAAAGAATTAAACTCTCTTGCTTCACTTATATCTATTTGGAGAGATGACAGGAATTAGTCAATCACATGGTTAGTCATAAAATGCTACATAAAACATGAAGATCACTGAATATGATATGTTCGATTCCTTGCAATAGTTTTGCGATATAAAGATGGTGATATTAGAGTCATGCTAGTGGGTAGTTGTGGATTGTAGAAATACTTGTGTTGAGGTTTGTGATTCCTGTAGCAGGCACGTATGGTGAACCGTTATGTGATGAAGTCGGAGCATGATTTATTTATTGATTGTCTTCCTTATGAGTGGCGGTTGGGGACGAGCGATGGTCTTTTCCTACCAATCTATCCCCCTAGGAGCATGCGCGTAGTACTTTGTTTCGATAGCTAATAGAATTTTGCAATAAGTATGTGAGTTCTTTATGACTAATGTTGAGTTCATGCATTATACGCACTCTCACCCTTCCATCATTGCTAGCCTCTCTAGTATCGTGCAACTTTCGCCAGTACCATAAACCGACCATATACTTTCCTCAAAATAGCCACCATACCTACCTATCATGGCACTTCCATAGCCATTCCGAGATATATTGCCATGCAACTTCCATCATCATCATATACATGACTTGATCATTCATTGTCATATTGCTTTACATGATCGTAAGATAGCTAGCATGATGTTTTCATGGCTTGTCCGTTTTTTGGCGTCATTGCTACGCTAGATCATTGCACATCCCGGTACACCGCCGGAGGCATTCATATAGAGTCATATCTTTGTTCTAGTATCGAGTTGTAAGTAAATAAAAGTGTGATGATCGTCATTATTAGAGTATTGCTCAAGTGAGGAAAGGAATATGGAATCTATGATTCCCCAACAAGTCGGGATGAGACTCCAAACTTTAAAAATAAATAAAAGAGGACAAAGATGCCCAAATAAAAAAAGAGGCCAAAGAAGCCCACCGAAAAGAAGAAAAAAACAAAGAAATGAGAGAAAAAGAGAGAAGGGGCAATGTTACTATCCTTTTACCACACTTGTGCTTCAGAGTAGCACCATGTTCTTCGTATGGAGAGACTCTTGAGTTATAACTTTCATATACTAGTGGTAATTTTCACTATAAAACTTGGCTTGTATATTCCAATGATGGGCTTCCTCAAATTTCCCTAGGTCTTCGTGAGCATGCAAGTTGGATGCACACCCACTTAGTTTCTTTTGTTGATCTTTCATACAATTATAGCTCTAGTGCATCTGTTGCATGGCAATCACTACTCACTCACATTGACATCTATTGATGGGCATCTCCATAGCCCGATGATAGCCTAGTCGATGTGAGACTTTCTCCCTTTTTGTCTTCTCCACACAACCTCCACCATCATATTCTATTCCACCTATAGTGCTATGTCCATGGCTCATGCGGATGTATTGCATGAAAGTTGAAAAGGTTTGAGAATGTCAAAAGTATGGAACAATTGCTTGGCTTGTCATCGGGGTTGTGCATGATGTGAATATTTTGTGTGGTGAAGATGGAGCATAGCCAGACTATATGATTTTGTAGGGATAACTTTCTTTGGCCATGTTATTTTGAAAAGACATGATTGCTTTATTAGTAGGCTCGAAGTATTATTGTTTTTATGTCAAATGATAGACTATTGCTTTGAATCACTCATGTCTTAATATTCATGCCATGATTAGATACATGATCAAATTTATGCTAGGTAGCATTCCACATCAAAAATTAGGTTTTTATCATTTACCTACTCGAGGACGATCAGGAATTAAGCTTGGGTATGCTGATATGTCTCTATCATATCTATAATTTATTATTGTTCCATGCCAATATTATACAACTTTCATATACTTTTGGCAACTTTTTATAATATTTTTGGGACTAACATATTGATCCAGTGCCTAGTGCCAGTTCCTGTTTTGTTGCATGTTTTTTGTTTCGCAAAATATCCATATCAAACGGAGTCCAGACAGGATAAAAACGGACGGGGCTTATTTTTGGAATATTCGGAGAATATGGGAAGAAAAACCCACGCGAGATGGTGCCCGAGGGAGGCACGAGGCAGGGGGCATGCCCCACCCCCTGGGCGCGCCCCTGACCCTCGTGCCCCCCCGTAAGGCGGTTAATGCTATTCTTTTGCCATAAGAAAGATAGTTTTCAGAAAAAATCTCGGCGAAGGTTTCAGTCCAATCGGAGTTACGGATCTCCATATATATATACGAAACGGTGAAAGGGTAGCCAGGGGGAACGCAGAAACAGAGAGAGACAGAGAGACAGATCCAATCTCTGAGGGGCTCTCACCCCTCCCATGCCATGGAGACCAAGGACCAGAGGGGAAACCCTTCTCCCATCTAGGAAGGAGGTCAAGGAAGAAGAAGAAGAAGGGGGCCCCTCTCCCCCTCTCTTCCGATGGCGCCGGAATACCACCGGGGCCATCATCATCACCGCAATCTTCACCAACAACTTCACCGCCATCATCACCAACTCTTCCTCCTTCTATGCACTGGTGTAACCTCTATTTTACCCGCTGTAATCTCTACTTAAACATGGTTCTCAATGCTATATATTATTTCCCAATGATGTATGGCTATCCTATGATGTTTGAGTAGATCCGTTTTGTCCTATGGGTTATTTGATGATCGTGATTGGTTTGAGTTGCATGTTTTATTATTGGTGCTGTCCTATGGTGCTATGCGTGTCGTGCAAGCGTGAGGGATTCCCGCTATAGGGTTTGCAATATGTTCATGATTTGCTTATGGTGGGTGGCGTGAGTGACAGAAGCACAAAACTGAGTAAGTAGGTTGTTTGCATATGGGATAAAGAGGACTTGATACTTTAATGTTATGGTTGGGTTTTACCTTAATGATCTTTAGTAGTTGCGGATGCTTGCTAGAGTTCCAATCATAAGTGCATATGATCCAAGTAGAGAAAGTATGTTAGCTTATGCCTCTCCCTCATATAAAATTGCAATAATGATTACCAGTCTCGTTATCGATTGCCTAGGCACAAATAACTTTCTCGTAACAAAAAGCTCTTTACTAAAACTAAATTAGTTGTGTCTTTACCTAAACAGCCCCTACTTTTTATTTACGTAATCTTTATTATCTTGCAAACCTATCCAACAACACCTACAAAGTACTTCTAGTTTCATACTTGTGCTAGGTAAAGCGAATGTCAAGCGTGCATAGAGTTGTATCGGTGGTCGATAGAACTTGAGGGAATATTTGTTCTGCCTTTAGCTCCTCGTTGGGTTCGACACTCTTACTTATCGAAAGAGGATACAATTGATCCCCTATACTTGTGGGTTATCAAGCCATCAAAAGGGGTTGGCCTAGATTCGTGTGTGCATTACACATGGAGGAGGGCACAATATGGGCATTGCGCTTCACCTTCTCCAGCGACCAGAATGTCTTTTGCCTCTCTCTTTATAGTCCTTAGTACAACTGTGGTTCATCATTCTTTACTTGGTGCTTCTGTAGTTCTTCAGTATATGTACCTGTGCATTGAATTATGCATTCGTGGTTGAACCTATATTTGTAATAAAGATGGTTGGATATGAAATAAGTGATTGCCTACTTTCACATTCAAAACATGTGATTTTTAAATTAGGGATTAATTAGGGATTAATTGGGGATTACATTGCACACGGTTTGCGAAAGTGAAACGTCTGCGATAGACGTGGAGATCAGAAATGTTTATAGGTTCCACTACGTGTGCGATCAATCTCCACTGCACACACGACATCCTCTTGAAAATTGTTTGTGTTAAGCCACCTTGCGCAAACGTTTAACACATAAAAACTGTGTGTGATGGACAACCTTTGCCACATAGTTTCTTCTACACACCATGTGTGATGCATTCAATAATGCAAACAATAAAATTGTTAATATTGTGTGCAATGGCAATGCTGTCACAAACAATTTAACGGGGAAAATTGCGTGTGATGTACCTGTGAACGGAAACCTTTTCCTTGGAGCGACTGTGTGGGATGTACATACGAATGGAAATGTTCAGCAGGGACTGACTGTGTGGGATGTACTTGCGACCAGAAACAATTTCTGCTGTATAATTGTATTTTTTAGCTCTACTATACGTATTTCCATATTTGAGTGCTTGCCAGTTGCACACGACCTCATTTTGCCGAGCGTGTGTGCTAGGAGGGCATATCCCCAACGGTTTCTGGGTCGTGTGGGAAGGACCCCCCTATCGCCGTCACTCACTAGGCGACGGTTCCAAATGCCGTCGCGGAAAGGGGTTAAAAACCGTTTGTATAGCACCAACACGTACCAGTGGTTTGTGGGCGAGAGAGTAGGAGACAAACCTAACAAGAGAGATAGATAGAGAGATAGAGAGAGAGAGAGCAATAAGTTTGGTCTATGAGAAAGATGGAGACATGTAATATACGTGAGATGTGTGTGCATTCGGATTTTGTAGACGTGGAAAGAGAAGAGACAACGGGTTTGATGAGATAGCTGGAAAAACATGGACGAGAGGGGAAGGATCTCGTGGGTTGAGGGATTGATAATTTTGTGTGGGAGAGAGGTGGAGGAGTTAGTTAGCCGTCGTCACATCATCCTTCTTCCAATGGCTATGCATTCTCTAGTGTTTTGTGGTCGCCGCGTTTGATCTCCTCGATGCCCTCTTTGATGATTGAGGTGGTGTGCATGCTGGGGTGTAGAGAAGCACAAGCAAGAGTGGTCGCCATATAACCTTCGATGGGGATGAATTCTGTGCTCGGGGGAGGGGGAGTGTGTGTGCAGTGTATGTGTTTGTGCCTGTGTGTGTGTCAGATATTGAGAGAAATCAAACCTATGGAGAGAATGTATGTGTATGTGATGGAAAGCTACATGCTAAATAGGGTTTTCACGCAGAGATTGTGCGTGCCAGATAGAGAGCGATGTGCAAGCCTTGATGTTGGCAGGGGCTGGGTTAGGGTGTCAAAATGTGTGCATTGATGCATGTGTTACATGCGATCGTGCGAGGGACGGATGAATCAAGAGAGATGGTTGTGGTCTTATGGATGCTCCTCTCTCTCTCTCTCGCACACACAACTACAAATAGAAGACTGTTCTCTCATGTATACACAATGTATCAGCATCTCTCTATGTCTCACTCATGCATTATCATGTGCACATTCACACCTCTTTATGTCTCTATCACACGCACACCGTTCCACATTGCCCTTCTGCCACAACACACATATGGACACATACACGCGTTCTCTCTTAACCACACACACAGAATCGGTATAAAAAAACTAGGGCGCACCTAAACCATCCAAATCCAAATAAGCACGAAATGAAGCTAAATTCAAATATTCGGGGATTGTTTTCACACACACACACAAAAAGGATCGGTGGATGTCCTTTGAGTGCGACACGGTGACACACCATTCGATCGACCGCGCGGTCGCCATGCATGCG
Source organism: Triticum aestivum (assembly GCF_018294505.1). Classification (NCBI taxonomy): domain Eukaryota; kingdom Viridiplantae; phylum Streptophyta; class Magnoliopsida; order Poales; family Poaceae; genus Triticum; species Triticum aestivum. Next base: position 306,991,221 of record NC_057797.1, read on the forward strand.
CTTGCATAGGATTCTGTATCGATGTTGTGCTAACTAATATGGTAGTATAAGTGCTGCCTCATTCTAATGTTTACGTATACTAGTACGACGTTCTTTTAAGTTTGACCAACCCTATATAAAACTAGACTAAGCTCCCATATGTGCGCTCACCAATATGCCGCCGCCGTGGTTGTGCATGCCGGCGCCCGCCTACTCCAACCGACCATCTCTCGTCCATCACAGTCGTGTCCCCGCCATCCTTGTTCCATGAAGCTGATGGCTCGCCCGCTCACATCGTGTGCAGTCCCTCCTCGGGATGCCGCCGCGCTGTAGTAGAACTAATTAACTAATGAGAAAGAACATAAACATAGTTCTGCTGGGGGCTCAGCACAACACACCCCCTGAAATAAAACTAATTAACTAGTCTGCTTGACACTGTAGTAGAACTAGCATGAGCGACAGCACTACCACCTTACTCGGAGTCTGAGTCCACGTCCTCGACTTCGTCCTTGTCCCTCTTACTCTTCCTCTTCGCTGACACTTCTTTTCCTGAATTGGACACATGGCTCTGCTTCTTCAGCCAACCCTTGTAGATATTTAAACAAAGGTAGGCATCCGTTGTTGCATACAGGATGTGATCTTCATCTATTGTCTTCAACTCCCATGCACGATGAAACTCCTTGTGAGGTTTCTTCAGTTGAGCGTATGAAGGATCAATCATGGCTACCGCCAGGGTCAGCATGGATGGCTGAGAGGTGGCCACCAGGCTTACCTTCTGGATATTGAAGGCCTGGCCTACAACGAGGCCTATCCGACCCACGATTATCATGTCGTTCGTAAAGTCTACAGTAACGAATTTCACTCTTTTGTCCTTGAGGAAGAACTCAAATTCCTGGCACCTAACATCGGCATGGCATATGTGGTAGACCAAGAACCCGTTATGTACGCAAACCTGGATCACAGCGGGCTTCTTCTTCTCTGCCTCCTTTAGAAGCTGCTCGCTTTCCAGGACTTTGGTGTACTCAACATCTAGCCCGGTGACCCACTCATCCTTTGAACTTTGGAACATCCGTAGGAAGCGAGCAAGGCATGCTTCCACCATCGCTGATCTACGGTTGTAGATGATGATGAGCTCATCGCCGGTGATGGTTCTAACCTGGTACTCATCGCCGATCATGGACATTTGGGAGGCCATGTATTTTGGAGGCGGGTTAGGAGAAGTTTAACTGGTGTAATGTGAAAGGACGAGATGACTAGGAGCGAACTGTTGTAAGGTAGAAGACGGGGACGAGTAGGGCGTGCGAACGGCGTGGGGTGGTTGGCTTGTCCGGTGGATAAATGGTTGCATGCCCCCAATGAGTTCTTGAGTACTATGCGGGACACACTAGATGTCATGTCTACTAGACCCATATCATAGGCCTAACAGTATAACTTCTACGTGCTTTCATGCCATGCCGGCGCGTGGATGTAGCTTCACTTAATTCCGGCAACCATCATGCCTCCCACGACCTTCGCCACCCTCACGCGGACGCGCCATTTGAGACTTCGTACGGCTATAAATGAGCAATTTTTAGCCTACTCTGCATGCATGATACTCCCTTTGGTCCTTTTTACTCCACGTAAGATTTGTGTCAAGTCAAAGTTTGCAAAGTTTTTGACCAAATTTATACAAAAAATATCAATATCTACAATATCAAATTTATATTTTATGAAACTACATTTCATAATGAGTATAAAAATATTGATTTGACATTGTGAATGTTGATACATTTTTCTATAAGTTTGGTCAAAGTAGAGGTACACTGACTTCAGACAAAAGTTATATGCACGATGCAGACTTGTTCCTTCGTCCAGGTGTGTGCCATGTCCTAAATAGTCACCACACCAAGGTTAGCTATTAGAGTACTACTATTACCTCCCTTCTAAGTTTAAAGGGCTTGATTCAAAACTTTCACCTACTCTTACCAAGATAGAGGTGGTGGAATTGTTTTTGTAATCTTCAAAAGTGCTCAATTAATGCTCTCATTCTTATGGGACGTTGCTTCAGTTACTTAACTACAGATGCATTGGGTCACTAACATGTGGGCCCAACAGGCATCTGGCCCACATGTCAGTGATGCAACTGCACCTGTAGTTAAGTCACTGAAGCTTAGTCCATATCTGACGTAGGTTTGCCATTGCCTGGTATAAATACTATGCCTCCCAAGGCATTCGAAAGAACGCTCACATTCATTGCTATCTCCTCCACCTCCCTCTCACGTCAACCACCATGGCATCGCCCCTCCCAAGCCCTAGGTGCCCCTCGCTGTTCGGTTCCTCGCCGCCACTAGTCGAGGAGGATGTGTCGGTGTTGCCAGTCTCGCCAGTACGCGCGTCGGAGGACGCGTTGGCTCCCCACTACGAGGAGAACGTCGCGCCGCCTGCCGAGCCCCCCAGCCTTGAGGAGCTTCGGAAAGAAATGGATGTCACCTTGTGGGAGGCCTTGCCTCTAGTAGAGCGCGCCAAAATAGAGGCGGAGAAGAAGGCCAAGGAAGAGAAGAGAGCCGCGAGGCATGCTGCCTGGCAGGCCTATGTCACGTTCGAGAGAGTCAGGCAATCGACTCTTTGGTAGAAGGCTCGTGCGAGGGACGTGAGGGTGGCAGAGGACTCCCATGCCAAAGCCCTGAGTGCAATCAGCCCCAAGTGCCTAATCTATGCTTGGTAGTACGTGGACCGGGTGCACGCTTCCAGCGAAGAGGACTACCTATTGGCGCCAGATCACCACACTGGTGAGATCACGCTCGCCCGCCGGCAAGCCGTTAATCAGCACCTCATGAGTTGCGAGGCTGAGAAAGAGGCGTTGTGTCGGTGCGCTGGGAAACGGCCACGCATCAGGGCACTAGTGGCGCGCCAGAAGCGCTCCTACGAGCCCCGTGGCTTTTATTCGGAATAATTTAGTTTTGTAAGGCGATATCATTAGTTTTGGGACACAAATGATAAATCCCGAATGTTCCGGAATTATTAGCGCCCTTAATTAAGTATGTAAAATGAAAAGTTTGGAAACCTTGTGTATCCATAGGCATTTTGTAAGTGCGTGCATATAGCACCAACTTTACTATATACCTCACTACACGTCTCTCTCTAGTATTACTTATGTACGTGCAAATGCACGTTTTAACATTACGATGCGGTTTTTGTAAAAGTAGAGAAACAACACTAGTCAAGCTTGTGAAACGATTCAATGCAAAAGAAATGCAAAAATGCTCATTTGATTGTTTACTTTTAGCTTCCTTCTCTGTGGTTATTTCTTTATGATACTTTTCTATGGAGTATCTCACTGGTCGGCAAGGCATGCAAATTCCCAAACCACTTAGTACACCCTGTATCGAATTTTCTGCCTAAAAGTTGTGCCGTGCAATTGGAATTCCAACTTGAGTACTACTACTCGGAGTACCAGGGGCTAGTTCTTTTAGGCTTCTAGATTAGTAATCCCATAACTACTACCTCCATCCTAGTTTATTGGTCCCGTTGTAAACTGTGTCAAATTTTGACCATAAATTTAACTAATGAAATGTTTATGCACATCACCCAAGATATGATGACTTCACTGCCGCGCCACGAGCGCGGTGAGACTCCCGTGCAGCGCCACCCTCTACACTAGTACTACCTCGGTCGTGGTTTATTAGTCCCCCATTTAATTTGATTCAAGATTTATCAAACAAAATGTTAGTGCATGTCAACAAAAACTATATCATAGGATTCATATTTGAACATAGTTTTCAATAGTATAATTTTTGCTGACATGCATGAGCATTTATCGTACTATATATAATGTTAGTTAAATTTATGGTCATACTAATATATAGTAAGGTGCCGTGCATTGCACAGAATAGTGAAATGCATTGGTCGGGGAGTTGTTTATTTTTACAAAGTATGTGGGGGTCATCTCATGTTTAATGAGTATCGATAGGTTTCTTCGGATATTAATTCTTCTCTCTAGAGATCACAAACATCTAGGTGAAATAGATAAAAAAATTATGTTTTGCAAACAAAAGCGTTCAACTGTTCAACCTGCATCCAAACCTTGTGAAGAAATAACACTTATTGTGCTTTGCAAGAAATGATCTTTAAGAATTAGTTTTTGAGTATTGATTTTGCTTATTTTTTCTAGACCACCATGAATGTACTCCCTCCATCTAGGTGAATAAGTCATCTTAAGTTGTGCACTGTGACCAAGAATGAGGGGAAAACGAGAGAACTTAATGTTTATTTGCTAATTAATAGCATTGCATGCAATGAACTAACCACTGCATGTCGTGTTTGGTAGTCTTGAGTCATTGAAAACATGCACGCCCCACATCTCTTATTGGTTGATATGTTAAGAAACAAGAAACGAGGTGGGAGTTAATGCACCGTGCCTAAGTGTTTTGGGATTATTTGGTTTTCGTAAGGTGACTTAGAGCAAGTACGATAAGGTATAGTCAGCAGGCTTTAAGAAGTAACGTAATATTTCTAATGCTTAGTTGGAGGAGAGAGGATATGAGAGAGAATGTAAGTGGGCTCTCATGCAAGAGCCAGCTACAACACGTGCTCCTAGGCACTATGTGAGAGTGGAAAGTGGGCCATGTATTAATAAAGTAGCACATACTTATAGCTAATTTTCATACGTGTTGGCTACAAATGACATGGCACTTTTTATAGTCAACAGTAGGCTATACTATTAAGTATTAACCATGCTCTTATACACCTAGACAAAGGGATTAAATCAGGATGACTTGGAAGGGGTCAGAGGTGATGTAAGAAATGGTTCATCATAAGTCTTTCACCAGTACTGTAGTAAAAATTCTCAATTAATCTCATAAATGGCAAGTGAGAACTCTAATGTAGCAAAAGCATACTTAGAAGATTCTAGACTAAACTATAAATGGGTACACTTTTATTCAAGCGCAACACTCTAATAGAGCAAGATCATGCATGGAAGGTTCTATACTATATAAATAATAAGTCTCCACATGCTTAGACAGCGGATTACATTGAGTGAAGACTAATGATCAACATTTAACTTGGTAATGCATATGTCCAGGTGAACCTCCTTGGAGTGCCCGTGGACCATCTTGGGGTGAACATCATACCATGCGTCTTCCATATCCACATCGCTGGGAACAGAGCAGCTTGGCACAGTCCCTGTCAGCATGATGGAGGCGGTGTGGGGCAGTAAAAGTGAGAACACACCCGAACACCGGCCTCGTGTAAGCGTCAGCGGAGTTTCCCCTGACGCACACTACAGAGATGGGGCGGTGGCCTGCACGGGCCTTGCCGGTGCCCACGGCCAAGAGGAAGACACTGCCGTCCTCCTCCACGACTAGCAGGCGGCGGCGATCCTCTAGTGACTCCGGCACGGCGAACGGGTAGCATGTTCGTACTTGATGTTCACCGCCGTGGGCCAGTAGTGATCGACGAACAGTGCCATGAGGTGATGCACAAGGCTCGCCGGTGAGCCCTCAACCGGCAGCGTGCACTCATAGCAGTAGGAGGGCACGTGCGTGCATGTGGAACTATGCTCCGCCAACGAGTGTTGGTCGATGTACCTCTCACAGCCGAATCTCTTGTAGACGTTGGGCACCTTGGAGACATCGACCAGGCCGTCCATGAAACGGGAGTGGCTGTCGGGGACATTGCGCCTATTGAATATATGAGCAAGTTACTACGAGATTTAATTTGAATAAGCACAAAATAAATAATGACGGCTACAACAGAGATTAAACTAATCATGTGGACTAGCATAGTAGATGAACAGATCAAATCTAGGACATAGGCTAGAAACAAGAATTCTACCACGATTTCGAATAGGAAGGATAGAAACACATATAGTGCAACGGGAGCAGCACCGTTGGTGTTGAGGTTGTCGCCCATGTCGTTGAGGAAGAGGTTGCTGAGGTCGGGGAAGAAATCGTCATTGGTGAAGACGTCCCTGCCAGCAGTCGCACTATTGCGCTCCCCAAATTCCAACAGCGCCCACCAAATGGGGTGCAGGAGGGAGTGGCTGTAGGGGACATCGCGGCCGCTGAATGGAGCGCAGGAGTAGCACACAAAGCAGTACATGGTGCTCCTCCCTAGTCTCTATCTCTACTCTTATATAAAATCGAGTTGGTGATGATGGTGTGCCTGCCATCTTGTAATATAAACCGCCCGATCTATATCTGACGGATAGAAAGCGTACTATGACAATTTTTGCAAAAGATACCCGCACCTCTCTCCACATCTACAGATAAAGCCTTGCCTCATTCATCCTTATCTCCAACAGCCTCATTGCTGAGAAATTAAAAAATAAGTCTCTGGAACAATCTAGCATGGTGGCCACTGCCGGTGTCGTCCATCCCCATGCCTCTGCCTAGTCCGGCCACCAGTCACCACCACGCCCCACTCCTCCTCACCTTATCTCTCATTTTTCTCGATATATCTTTTTTTGATGAAATTCTCAAGATACCATTTATTTGATAAAATTCTCGAGATATCATTAGTTTTTACACATGTGATTACCCCTGCATGGGTCAATCACAACATGTGTTTTGTAAAAAAATGCATCTTGATGTTACATGCAACACACGGTCATCTTGCTAGTTTGCATATAATTCCAAACACTACGTAGAAATGAACTTTGACCATTTTACAACTATGTTAGTATCATTGTTAGAGGTCCGCCGGTGCAAGTTATATCCCTAGGTGTTTTAACCCTTTTTTTAGTAACGATATCTGGTGATTGTTCATCACGAGCTCAATCCTGGTGAATCCCATGTAACCGTCATATTTCCATCCGACGATGGCCTGTTTTTAAGCCATAGTATTTGACAAAACCGCCACCCTTACACACGTACTGTAACTGCTTCGCGTGTGTTTGCAACTGCCATGTCACCCAGCGAACGTTTGCTGGGGATTGGAGTTAGCACCGATGGCGGTTAGTAGTCGTTCCATGCTCGGGCATTGAAGTTTGTAACTATTTTAGATTAGAATATACTACTCCTCTGGTGCTAGTTGTAGAGCTGAGTCCTACTCCACTATATGCAAACTAGGGCATAGTAATAGGTATTGTAGGGAGTACTAGTACTGTGATCACTCAAGCAAGTTGTCTGGCATCGATATGACCCTACGCTGCTGGTATGTGTCTCGTAAGTCAAGCGGCGTGATGTAGTCATCATCACCTGTCCACTTCCCGCAACACATATCCGCTTCTCCATATTTGTCGGCACATACTTGTCCAGTCTTCCATCCCTGCTAAGGCGCCTCCCCCCTCTTCCGAAACCCAAGCACTAACAATGGCAGAACCAAGCAGCGTCCACCGAAAGAGTGGCTAGAATTCTCTCCCCATAGAGGTAATAACGCTCATTGTTTCGCGTGTGGACAATCTCAGTACCATGCTACTCATCGCACGCTCGTCGGGGCTGTACCGTTCACTCAAAGCCCTAAGGTGGAGCTTATTAAGCCAATTCCTTGCTTGTTAATGCCGCCTGATCTTAAGAAACGGTATCTCACGCAGCATAACGATCGTAGGGTGGCGAGCATCAACCCCCTTGACTGCGATCAGATCCCAGTCACCCTCAACTACATTAACGGTATGTACTGGATTGGCATGAACATGTCTTGGATGGTGCTCATCGACGGTCGCAGCAACTGGATGCTCGTGGAGGTCTACACCCGGTGATTGATCCCCATTTCTTCGAATAACACTGCACTGCTTTGGCACCGTGGCCCAGAATACTCGAAATCCTACAGTAGCCAACATGATACCAAGTTTGATTTGCTCAACGTTGTAATCTCCCAAGTGTCCACAAGATCTACGAATTATAAAGACTTCAGGCTAATTGTGTTCTTCAAACGCGGTCTCGCCTATCTGACAGGTGACTGCGGTAAGTGGATTAATCTTCATGTCCATCGTAGGATTATACATCCTCCATGGTGTTCACACACGAACACGTCATCGTGTACCCACGACGCTGGGGGTGATGCACCGCATCTAACGTCAAAGAAGATCTGACCAACTGTGTGATACGGAGGACAACCGACAAATGCTTTTGTAGACACAAAGCCCCACACACCCAGGAGGGACCCCGTCGGGGCACTCGGTGGCTATGGGCTGCCCTAGCTCAGCCTGACCACCCCTAGAGCCTCGTGGATTTCCAGCCCTCCAGTGCTGAGGAACGATGAAGAATGAGAAGAAAGATACAAGGTTAGGGGATAGATGAACACGAAAAAGTAGTAGATGTGTTTGTTCGATTGTGTGTTCTTCAATCAGTCATCACCCCTTAGGTATATAAGAGGCGGTTGGACTTCCCATGCAAGGAAAAGGCTTGGATTCATGTCCAAAACCCTAGTCAAATTCGGATTGGTTTTGTCTGAAATTTCGAATACTGTTCGGTTTAAACTGGCTGCACCTTGCGGGTCTTTTTTGTGGTAGTAAACGACCTCGGATGAAAACACACCCAAAAGAATATTTACTCATTCTGACTAGGTGAACAACTTTCATATTGAACGTTTTTTGATTACAAGCCATCTTCAGGTCCAAAATGGTCACACAAAACATATGTTTGCTCGCGTTGCCCATCAGACATGTGTCTGGTGGGGCACGCCATAATTAGCCTCCTGACAGGGCCACATTCCGATAGCTCTAACTTTTGCAAACAGACTCCGATTGGGATGATTTTTATATCAGAATCAATCGTTTTGATGAGACGAAGACAATTCGTGTAGATCATTTTTCCATATGAGGCCGACTTGGGGGCGTAATCGGTCGAATAGTGTTCTGAACATAAAATCTCAGTAATTCAAACACAACTTCTGCCTTACAGATGAGATCAAATGGCTATGACCCAAATATCAAAGTTTCTCCTTTTGACGATACAGAACTTTCTCGCTTTGAGCACTTTTCCATTTGAGGCCATCTTAATTGTGTTTTCGACCATGCCAAAATCTAGTGTCAACACCCCCCCCCACCCGTTTTTCGGCAAAGGTTGTGTGCCGAAAAATAACTTGCACATAGCTTGTTCTAAGGACGATGTCGACACTCCATCAGCCATTTTGCATGTTCTTAGGAAGATAAGTATATATCGACCATTGCTTGTTTGAAACACTTGATACAAACTTGGGTGGAAACTTCTCAACTTCTATAACAATCCTGTGATAAGGTTCCATAGATCAAAACCATCCTCCGAACCATATTGTTCACCCTTTCGCTAGGATTTTCTAGATAATCAAGAATGAACTTCCTCCAATCCTTATTTTGCCTGCATAAAAAATTCATTAATGGCCGAGGTGGAGAGCTCCAAGTCGGCCTTAACTGTGTTGGCAAGAACTAGCATCGGCTATTGATAGACGTGCAATACACCATGACCAACATGGTAGTCATATGTTTGCTATGCCAACCTCTCCAATTTTCATGCCAAGATATATGATGAATTTTAAAACAATCCAAGGCAATTTTTACGTCTAGACATACCTCAAGATGAACTAAAAGTGATTCGTCAAAACATTGATAACCATTGGATATTTGTTGCACTACTAATAACAAATCACCAGAAGGCGCAATATGTATAGCAACTATAACAAGGAAAAGCTCCAATCTGAATAACAATGTGTATTCGGCTTTGATCATTTGTGCATACATATTTTAAGCGGCATGAGGCTTCACAAAATAGCACCATAGGGAGATATAAATAACACCCACACCTTGGACATTGCTACAAATTTAACCGCCAATAAAAAATCTCCATGGTACTAGAGAAATAAAGCTAAAACCAATACTATCGATGATGTCAATATGATGCTCAGTAATAAAATCAACCCTGATTTGGCCTTACGTAAATTCTAAAAACTAATAAGCCAAAGCACACCCAATGAAAACATAATTTCACTTTGCAGTTTTGGTGAATTCAACTATGCATAATATCTTTAATGGCATCAATTTGAGAAATTTCTATGCAAGCACTTATCTCAATCTATACTCAAACTAAGTACGATGTTAGAATACCACACCGGCCATTCTTAGATATATTCTTAGGGTGATAGATAAATATTGGCCATTACAATGAGGTCCATGTAGAATTCACCCACCAAAGTATGTATAGACGAAATAAAAAATGAAATAGCAATAAAATATTTTGGCCCTTTGTATTAGTAACAAAAATGTAACTAACCAAATGTATAGTTATTTTGTAATAACATGTCATCATATAGAAAATTATGTTGCATCCATGGATCAAAATAAATCCATGGAGGGTAATTGATCATACCAATGGATGAATTCCATGGAAAAGGCATCAATGGCACTGTTGAAGAAAATGGATGATGTGCTAACCGAAGATTTTGATGTTGTGACGCACACCTTTGTCTTAATTGTTTGTTGCTTCCATTCCTCTCTTTCTTCACTTTTATTGTACCTGTTGCAATAGAAGTATGCACATCATTGTTGTTATGATTGATCATCTTGGGAACCCATGCCATGTTTTTCTGTCTCCACTCTTGTGCGCTAAGATTTTATAATTTCTATGTTTGCCAATATGATAAGCTCAGTGGGCATCTCGGCTGTGATTCTGTCTTGACCAATGGCAATTGCTTTTTAGCCTTGTGCACTTTCAACTTATTTTCTTCAGATTTTTCACTTTGACTCTCAATAATTGGTTGCTTCATCTCATTCCCTTTAGTAGCCAATGGAAACACTATAATTGTCTCTTTTTCATTTGAGATCAAATCTGAAGTTGCACTCTTATGACCATCTATTTTAACACGGTAAACTTGCTTGACCACCTCTTTCTTCTTCATTGAGCTCTGGACCGATTCCTTATGGTTGAAACGGTCTTTAACATGTGATTTTCAAATTTTGATCTTCTCGGAACTGCATAATATTGGTGAGATGGTCTAGAATAAGATGGAGAATGTGCCCCTGTATCATACCTGTCCCATGATGGATATGGATCTACATGAGCATAGTGAGGCATCCACGGCTTTAGCATTGGCAGCCCAAAATAAGGATATGAATATGTTGCATGAAGATTCTCACTTAGCCAATACTGATCCTCATATTTGCGCCTTGGGGTGATCTTGGTTTCTTTGCATGATTTGGCTGATAAGCATTCTTCTCTTCACTCTTCTTTTGATATTTATCCAATAGTTCAGCGAAAGTTATTTTTGATTTTGTTTGGTTTCCTCGATCATTGGATTTGCTTGTTGCCCCCCAGTCCTTAGCGTCTTCATTGTAGCTTCAATGGAATTCTCACCCCCAAGTTAATCTTCATTGTGCCCTTCAACAAATTCTTTACATGAAAGCTTGATCCCTTCACTTGTAGTTTTTACCTTCTCTTTAGATGGATCGTCCTAAAGTAGCAGACGCAAAAACTTTTTGCCATCAAGACCAATAGGAATAGACTGGTCATCCTTTCGTGTTTCAACAATTCTTAATTGTCCCTTATTAATGGCCGATTTGACTATTTGGTGAAGCATATTGCAATCCCCAAAATTTTGTTTGAACGAATGATGCAACCTACAATACATTCGTCCTTGAATTGATGGCTTGAAATGGTGATCAAGAATACTTGTGTAATTATTTTTCAGCAACAAATCAAATATTTGATCACACATGCTTGAATTGCAGGTATACCTCTTATTTTCTAGTCAATCTTGGTGTGAGAATGCCTTTGGAGGTAAGAAAATGAATGGTTCAGATTTGGAATCTCTCCATCCGGCTATGCAATGTGTTTTGCATTGTATATTCGATGTCTTTCGATAAGATATTATAATAGCATCGGTTTTCTTAAAATAATTTAACCTTCGCTTTAAATTTCTGAAACAAAGATAGTTAGAATGTACATGTCTCAATTGAGACCAATTGCAAGCCAGGTAATAAATAATCAAAGCTACCCAAATAGATATGAACTTTATATAAAGCAACGCGGAAAGCCTTGGCTGCAACAATAAGTCACTATTGGTGTTTATAAATGGCGTAGTGGTTGACCTATATGCTCAATAACAATTTTATTCCTAACAAGTAAATTACCCTTATTGATTGGTCCTTCAAAATTACTTATATGTATTTTTATAATAGATGCATCAACAATAAAGTTGTGACCAAATCTGAAAATAGGTAAATTACTTACAAGCCATGCCTCCTCAAGTATGTTGGGAGAGCATGATGGTGGTGCGACTTGAAGAACATCTTGCTCCTTCATTGGATGCCTCCCCGATGCCTTGTCATCATCATTTTCTTGATTCCATGCATCATTTCTTTGAAGATAATTGCCAGCTGAACTTTGTTCGGCTACTTGCTCTTGTCCCTGAGGCTTGTCAATTTCTATGACACGGAATTCATAGGGCAGGAAGTAGGTTCCATTAACTTCCAAAAATCAAGCACGACTATTTTCCTATGCTTGCCATGCCCTTTCTCAATGATGCTTGCCTCTTTGGATTTGATGGATTCGAAATATATAATACTTGATTCGGCTTTTTCAACCGAAGCACTTTCATGTTCCGAGTCATCCTTCTTTTTATTAATTCTACAAGTTGGCAAGGATTGTTTTCTTTGGGCCAATTCCCTATTAATTCTCTATTGGCAAAGCACTTGTACCCTATCACACAAAGCTTTAACTCCCTTCTCAGTTTCAGCCCGCTCTATATCAGTTGCCTCCTAATGCTTTTAGGATCTTTCGGCAATGAATTGTTAGTGTTGCCAAAATTTTGCAATTGTGTAGGGGGTGTATAATATGTTGCGGCACAAGGTGGAGGTGTATGCACTGTCGTATAACCATATGTACTTCCACAAATTCTATCAATTGATGAAGTTTCATCTTCTTGCAAAACTCTAGCCTTTATTGCAGCATAATCAGGAAACAACCCTTTTCATATTGTTCAAGGCAAAGAACACCAATCCTCTTGTTTTGTGCCAAGCTCTTTTTTGATGCACCCACAACCGCTTCTGGAAGGGATTTCTCCGCAATACTTTCTGATTCGTTCGGCAATGATTCGTGAGTGTTACCAAAATTCTTGAATTGCATAGAGCATGCATTATATGCTACAATATTAGATAATGACACATGTGTCCCTACAAAATTTTGACTTATTTGTCTATGACCATTAAGGTGCGGGCCGAATTATGACCATCTACAGTTGCAGACAGTGCTAAAAATTTACTAACATGTGGTGTAGCATATTATGATTGAGTGTAACTTGCCGAATATCTAGTAGTAGCATGGCCAATTCTCCCATCCACCGACAAGGTTGGATTCACATATTGCAAATTAGTTGCCGGTGATTAAAAGGGTGAAACACTTTCTTGTATGCTATTGGAATTTTAACATGAGGTGTTTCAAATTGATTATCCAAACCCATCATCTTGTTCATCGGCATATGGATTTGTGGGATTGCCGATGCATGGGAGTTTGCATACATACGTTATACGTTGCTAAAATCGTAAGAATTTGAAGTATGAAGATTGTTTTGCATCGGCCCTTGCGCATAATTAGATGAATCATTGATAAAACTAGGGCTAGCCGATACATTATGCTCATTAGGTGATCCAGCAACAACATACGGATTATTTGCATCTACATAGTAGAATTGGGTATTCATATTACCTCTCTATATTGCAACAACTTGATGACGATCTCATCATAGCAAGAATGGGCTAGAGACCATTGGAAGCTTTGTCCCTAGTGGAGTCGCCAAAAAGTGTACCCTCCACGCGGGGGGTGATGCACCACAACTCACGTCGAAGGAGATTTGACCAGCAGCACGATATGCAGGATAACCGGCGGATGCTTTTGTAGACATGAAGCACCACACGCCTGGGAGGGACCCCGTCAGGGCGCGCGGCGGCTATGGGCTGCCCTAGGTCAGCCTGACCACCCCTCGAGGCTCGTGGATTCGCAACCCTCCATTGCTGAACAACAACGAAGAACAAGAGGAAAGATACAAGGCTAGGGGATAGATGAACACGAAAAAGTAGTAGATGTGTTTGTTCGATTGTGTGTTGTTCAATTGGCCGTCACCTCTTAGGTATATAAGAGGCGGCTGGACTTCCCGTTCAAGGAAAAGGCTTGGATTCATGTCCAAAACCCTAGTCAAATTCGGATTGATTTTGTCAGTACTTTCCAAAACTGTTCGATTTAAACTAGCTTCACCTTGCGCGTATTTTTTGTGGCAGTAAACAATGTCGAATGAAAACGCGCCCGAAAGGATATTTACTCTTTCCGACGAGACGAACAACTTCCATGTTGAATGTTTTCGATTCAAAGCCATCTTCTGGGCCAAAATGGTCACGCAGAACATCTGTTTGCTCGTGCTACCTATTAGACATGTGTGTCATGGGGCGCGCCATATTTTGCCTCCTGATAGGGCTGCATTCCGATAGCTCTAACTTCTGCATACGAACTCGGATTGGGACGATTTTTATATCAGAATCGATCTTTTCGACGTGACGAAGACAATTCATGTTGATCATTGTTCCATATGAGGCCGGCTTGGGGGCGTAATCAGCCGAGGGGTGGTCTGAATATAAAATCTCAGTACTTCGAACACAACTTCTTCCTTAGAGATGAGATTGGATGGCTATGCCCCAAATATCAATGTTTCTCCTTTTGACGATACAGAACTTTCTCACTTTGAGCACTTTTCCATTTGACGCCATATTAATTGTGTTTTTGACCATGCCAAAATCTGGTGTCAGCACATGGTTCTTTGATGCCATTGAACTCAAGGGATTCATTTACGCTGCCGACTCCGGGTTGGACCTGTTGTTGGCCTACTCTAGTCATCGCTACGAGCAGCTGTTACAATAGTATGTTACTTTCCTATGATATCATGATGGCTTGCTTATATTACTGTCAACATTTACTGAAAAAATATTCATGCTCATAACATGTTGTTCTTATGATTGACTACAGTAAGAGCCCCTTTTATTTGACTCCAACTTGATATGATCTTGTTGGCCGCCTGGTGTCCCTACCCTTCCAAATCCCAGAACCTTTCAAAGAAAACGGCATGGCAGTTGCAGGTGGTTCCTGGCTCGATCAGACAATGATGAACGATTGATGATCATTCGCATGTACTGGACGTGTTGTTTCGCGAAATACAATCACATTCACTGCAAGGTCTTTGAGCAGGATCCCAGCTTTTCTGGATCTTCAGGAATTTTTGACTGGAGGCTTGTAAGTAGCCTTGGTACATGCTCTCTGTTTCTCGGACTGAATTATCTGATTAACCAGGATATAACTGACGACAAGGATCATGATTGTAGCGCAGTTTCGTTCATCAGGCAAAACTGTGCACACACAACGTACCATGCATCTCTCCATGCACCATACCTTGGTATGTGCCGCCACGCTCTGCAACCCAAAGTAGGAGAGAGGGTCGCAAGTATCATACTTTGACCTGCTGGCTGGAGTTCCCCCCGTTAGGCACCCATCTGGTTCAAGCCACCAGCCAATCTCCATAGCTTAATAAATAGTAACATCTAACTGAGCCAATTCGTTAGATGCGTACACTTGGTGTAGTAGGATCTTTATTTAGTTAAATGCATACACTTGTTCTTTTTTGGTAGCCCTTTTGTAATGATGGCTGATGTTTGCTTTCGAAGAGAGAGTTGTGTCTTTACTCTTTTGGCCTGCTTACTGCTTCTGTTGCACCCCCGGCCGCTGTTGCTGCTGCTACTATTTTCAATGTACAATCACTGGTATATTTTGTATGTTGGTTGAATAAATGTGTTGTTAGAATGACAATGTTTTGGAAGTCGTTGCACAGTCCGATCCTTTAGTGCCTCGTACCGTACACGGCGCATACTAGTTTTGGAACGGAACACATTTTCCACTTGTCGATAACACGCAGCCCACTGATGAAGGCCCAATAGAGGAGCACATAGTTAACAGGAAGGGAGGCTCTCACATGAATCCGGTCCAGGTACATGCTCATGGTCCCTTAAACATTAAATAAGTAAGTAAATAAATAAATAAACCTAAATGCGCATGCACCAGTTCTTTAAATTCACGATTTGAAAAGTCAAATTTTAAAAGGAGGATATTTTTTCCTATGATGGTGTCGTTACATTCAGTCGATATTATTCAAAGATAGCGACCAGTCTTCTTTCTCCCACAATTTTTTTCCTGCAACCAGTGGACCCATGCAAATCGTAGTCAACGTCGTAAATAGTTCCAGTCCATTTTTATTTTTTGATAAGAATGCCAAACCCAGCCCAACACATTGGCAACACCACTTTAAGCTCCGCCTTGGTGCGCTCGCTGCGGCGCCGCCATCCGGCCCTATCAACATGGTGAATCAGGAGAGGACTGTAGTTGTGAGAATGACAGTACGGACCCACCAGGTCCACTCATGAACACAAGCGAGTGCCTCTTTTACTACTCAGATGAACCCCTCATTTTTTACTCTAATCCGCCCTGCTGATATATGGGACCCACATCATTGTCAACGTATAGTCAATTAACGACAGAATTGCACAACTTTTTTTGAGGATTTGTTTGGAGGAGCAGGCTATAAAATGTGTTGTGCGGTCTCTGTGGCCCGTCTAACGACATCACCAGCCCAATAGTTTTTTCTTTGGGAAAATAGGTAGCCCACTATTTCTTTTTGAAAAATACCCAAGCTAGGCCTATTTCTTTTCTCCAACTTACTGGGATGCAAATCTTTCAAGACGAGGAGGGATGCATTCCGGCCTGGCCAAAGAGTATGGTCAGTATATCGTAAAAGTACAATCAAAGGGGTTGCAAACTCCAAAGGAATTATAGCAAATTGGCAATTACTTTCTTTTTTATTTTTGTTCATCACTGGTATTTTATAATTCATTGGATTTTAACATGACATAATACTAATTTGTTTTTAAATTTCTTTTAGTATGGCCACTAATTTTTGGATTAAGAATATTTTGTTCCCTAACAAAAACATGCGAATTTTTAAAATTTCGCATGTTTTTAGTTCAATTTTTTAACCCTGGCACTGACTAGAAAATGGGCAGCAATTCTAAAAATGGAAAATGGGCTGCAATAAATTCCATATGAATTAGAAAATGAGTAAAAATTATAAAAATAAGAGCAAATGGGCTGTACACGCCACAGATTTTGAGGCCGACTTGCTTATGCAAGGCTTTGTTAGTCAACACAAGATTCTAGCACTATTGACTATTGGAGGTCCATCCAACGGTCAACGTGCTTCTTCAATCTCTGGTCTTCCTGCTCCAGTCGCCTAAACCTGCGCCGGCGGGACTACCTGCTCCCTCCTCTTGTGGTTGGCTGTGATACCGTGCAGGCTTCACCGGCCCACCTTACTCCCTCCGCTGGCCTAGCGATCCCTCTACCCACCCGCACCTCCTATTATTCTTCGGTGACGGCAGCCTCACGCCGCAGCCGAACCAGTCAATCGTCATACTCTCCACAATGTGGGCATCCACTGCTATGTCTTCGCCAGCTCCGGGTTGTTCCATTCCTAGTCCTCACAGCCGTCCACTGTGTTGGTGCTCTAGGCGCGGTGTGCTCAACATTCAACAAATGACAGCCATCGGAATAGGGATGTATGTTGGGAGGCTGACAGTAAGGACCACATTGTCCATGGCCGCACACAAACAACTGCCTCCTTATTATGCAAAAAAATGATTCCTCCCACTAACATCTGGGCGCACCTGTTCGGAGGCTGACCTATGGGCCTACTAAGTTGACACGTAGGCAGGGCTTTGTCAACTTAGTCAACATTCTAGCAGTAGTGACCGTTGGATTTTAATCGAATGGTCCTGCTGCTTCTTCAATCGTTGCTCTTCTTGCACCAGCCGCCCAAACCAGCGCCGCCGAGACCGCCTGCTCCTGCCTCCAGTGGCGAGCTGTGCTGCCGCGCAGGCCTCACCACCACACCCTACTCCCACCGCTGGCCAGGCCATCCCTCTACTGTCTACTCAACCACAACCCATGTTATTCTGTGGCGATGGCAACCTCACACCGCAGCTGAACCAGTCAACCCTCGTACCCCTCTCCGTGTGAGCATCAACCGCCGCGTCTTCTGTCGTCGTCCACCGCCTTGGTGCTCTCGGAGTGGCATGGTCAACATGGTCAAGGAACGACTTCCATCAGAAGAGGACTATACATGGAGAGGCTGATAGCTGGGTCCACGGTCGCACCAAGGAAGTGCAACCTTATTACGTGTAAAATAATTATTCCTCCACCTAATAGCGGGGACCCAATGGAAGGGACTCTGTATTTTGCGAAAAAACATTTCCCCCTGACAGCTGGGACCTATCAACTACATCTTCGCACGCAAGGAAGTACCTCCATATTAGGCGCGAAAAGAATGAATCTTCCCACTGACAGCTCGGACCCACCATCAATGACTTCGCACGCAAGGAAGTGCCTCCTTATCCTCCCTGACAGCCGGCACCCACCGGGTCGAAGCGTACGTAGCGTTGTCATTCTGGTCGCGAACGTGTACGTGCATACTGGTCGATTGGTCTCTCAGTAACGATGAACCGTGGACGAGCAGGTAGCAGCATGTGTATTAGTAGAGGCCCCGACATAGCAGTTCGGGCTGTCCAGTCAAAACTATGTACACGTACGTACAGCCAGATGCCAAAAAATACCGCCATGTACGTACATACGGGCGGGGTCTCGAACGCGTACTCGCACATATGTACGGCCAGGGCTCGTGTACATGGAGAGGCAACGGACGGTAGCAACGGCGTCCTATCCATCAAAAGCCAACCGGCTGGGTCGGAACAGAGAAATTACGTCATCGTGTTCACCAGGATCCAATGGAATGTGTCATGTTCATTGGGATTTAACCGGCTTGGACGGAACAACCGAAACGAGGCCTGGCGTACCGCAGAACGTAGGAAACGGCCTTGTGTTCGACCGCCTACTGTCGAAACGCGATCCTGTTCACCGGGAGGGGTCTTGCGTACAGCAAAACGGAGGAAACGGACTTCTCTCTGACCTCCTACAGTCAAAATGGCGGTCCTGTTCATCGGGAGGGGTGTGGTGTACCGCAAACGGGACTCCACGGGCTACTGTTCATCCACCATCCAGTGCCACGCTCCAGCCTCCACGGGCTACTGTTCATTCATCATTGACCTCCTTCAGCCTCCAGCTGCGACTGTTCATCCACGGCGTCTCCCTCCTGCCTCCACCAGCTACTGTTCATCCTATGCACCAGTTCATCCAGCCTCCACCGCTCCTCTACCAGCTACTATTCAACAAGCTCTCTCCATGGGTTCCTGTTCAACCATCCCTCCATGGGCAACTGTTCATCTAGCTCTCCACTGGCTACTGTTCAACCAGCCCTCCACGGGGTCCTATTCATCCACCCCAACTGGCTTGATCGAGGTCCTATTCATCCAGCGGCAACGACCTCTACTATCACGGGGTCTTGTTCATCTAACAACCACCGGGACTATTCATCCAACCCCCCACAATGCTCACTGTTCATCAAGAGGCAGCAGATTTGATCAGCTTCAATTAGTAGTAGTAGCGAAGGAATTGCTCGATCGGGATCAGTTAACAGCCAGGGATCGATCGATCGCTCGGGTTCAGTAACGCGTAGCCTGCAGTGCAATTGCTCGGGTTCATTAGGCAAATGCCTCACTCGGGTTCAGTTAAAGCCCAACGCCTCGCACTCACGCGCGTATGTGTACGAGAGAAACATGCATCGCTCGGCCCCGACCACCCACCATGGTTTTTTTCATCATGTACGACCCAAAGAATGTCATGCAGATGCGTCTCCCGCCTGCCCAGGATGAAAAACCCATTTTCTATCATGATTTTTTGTCATAGAAGTAGAAGCCCACCACATCTATCCTGATACCATCTTTTGTCACAATTATCATCATAGGAGTGTCATAAGCATGATAGAAAAAAATCTGTTTGGTCCGAAATGTCATGGATGTGTCTTTTTTCATAGTGGCGGCGGCTGGGAGGCGATGAGACCGGGAGAGAAAGGGAGACTGATTTTGTAGAGAATGCAAGAGTGTTGTGGTAGTACGAGAGGGCTCACTTTGGTGAACCGAACACGCCGTCGGGACTCTTGTGTCACATCAAGCACATCATGTTGTCACATCAATTCAATGTGAGGACATGATGAATAATTTGACCAACATATTCTAGTACTAATACTGTACTACTTACTAGTCGTATTTAGTGTCACTTTTTAACCATAGGTTTAACTAACAAAATGTCAATGCATGTCACCAAAAATTATCCCATTGGAAACTATGTTCAAATACGGATCCAACAATATAATTTTTTGTGACATGCACTAACGTTTAGTTAGTTAAATTTATGGTCAAAATTTGACACAAATTACGAAGGGGACCAACAAACCAAGAGGGAGGTAGTAGTACGAGTATCAATATATGGTATAGAGTACTAGTACAAATTTATAAATGGAGTACGAAGTTACAAGGTTGTGCGACAGACTTTGTAGGCTACACGAGTAATACAAAATATAATTCCTGTTGGACAACACTTTCACCAACAAGTACGCACTTGAAGCCTAATTGCTATATATATATATATATATATATATATATATATATATATATATATACATAAAAACTATTCTGATCACGGGATCAAAATAATATTTTGATCACAACATGAACTTCCCGAGTAACGCGCCTGACCTTCCCCGAGTACTAGGTTGAACTTCAGCTAAAAGGTGTCCAAATGGGGCTTGCGATATACCGTTGGATAGCTATGGACATCAGTATCATGACCCAAGTTAAAATTTTGGCAAAATGTAAGCGGTTTAAGAGCAGTTTTGAAAACCATTTTTTCTTCATACAAAAAACGTGAATCGTATTTTTGATCGTATTTTTAAACTGTTTATTGGAATGAGGCAAATAATATGGCGTTGGAAAACTGCTGCAAAACCGCTCCTTCCACATGTTGAAAGTTTTCTCTAATTCCCTAAGGTTAAAGAGTAATTCGGAAAATCGTAAAATTTCGTAAACCGAACACCCGAGTTCGTATTTTTGACGCCATTTCTAAACGGCTAATCCAATTGAGGGAAATAATATGGCGTTGGAAAGCTTATGAAAATGTGCTACTTTTTTATGTTAAAAGTTTTTTCTAATTTTGAATGGTTTAAAAGTAATTTAGAAAATGGTACAAGTTCCACTGAGTTCATATTTTTGAGCTAATTTTTTAATCGTACGTCCAAATGCAGCAAATGATATGGAGTTGGAAAGCTTGAAGAAATGCGAATTTTTTTGTATATATTGTTTCTCCTAATTCACTATATATTGTTCCACTGAGTTAAAAACATATTTTTGCCATAATTTCTACAAACTTTATCAGAATGGGGCAAATAATATACCACTGAAAAGCTAGGGAAAATGCAAAACTTTTTCATGTTGATGGTTTGCTCTGATTCCTAGCCATTTTCAAGTAATTTCGAAAACGGCGGGATCATGCGTTCTGCCTTTATCGCGAAACAGATTCTTCGAAAATGCACCGCGTGAAGAACCTGGACTTCTCGGCGCGTGTACCTGAACTTCACTCTGTTTTTCACGTGATTTTTTTGCTTGTAGGTCTCCATCCACTACTCGTAACTCTCCATCCATTCACCGGAATTGAGCAGGTGATATATGGATGGAAAGCTGCTGTAAGCACGCAAGTTTCTCATGTTGATCATCTTTTCATACTCGCGACGATTTTAAAAGTTTTTCATCTAAAATTCATTAAGCATAGTAGTTGAACTTCCTACTGTTTTCACGTTGAACTTCTGTGACGTATTTTCGTTTGTAATTTTCTCATCCATTCGTTAGTGTTACACAAATGATATTCTTTTTGTACAAACCTCTCTCACAATATTTTTTTAACTTTCTCCGACCGAGGACTTGAACTTACACAAATGATATTCCTGCCGTCTTTTAAGTAAATTAGAAAAATGATGAGATCATGATTTCTGCCTTCATCATGAATGGAAATGCACTCCGTGAAGTAGTTGAACTTCTCGGGCATGTCTGTTTGAACTTCACCTTTTTATATTTTGAGTAAAGAATTGTATTCTATTTTTATACGAAAAAAACCAAACATGGAAATACAATGTGAACCTCTCTCACAAGAATTTTTGAACTTCTCCGGAGCGAACACTTGAACTTCTTTCAACAAACCTTTTAAGCTTTTATTTTTCTATACTTTTATTCTCACGTGAAAATGCATTTCTTGCAGTACTTGAACTTCTTGTTGTTTTCACTATGAACTTCTTTCAACAGGTAAGAATTTTTTGAATACATAAAAACGTGTTTTAAGTGGTATACATGAAAATTTAAACTATTTATCGAAATGCGGCACATAATATACCGGTGGAAAGCTTATAAATAGCAGCAAGTTTTTCATGTAGACAGGTGTTACAAATTTGTTTTCGTTTGAGAGCAGTTTTTAAAATGGCAAAACAAAGTTATTTTTTGCCTTTTTTTCAACATGTAAAGGAAGGATGGACGTCTCGCACATGAATTTTGAACTATGATAGGAGGAGCACCTGAACTTCTTGGAACAACCCTTTTAAGCATTTCTGTTTTATATTCTTATCTGAAACGCATTTCATGTAGTAGTTGAACTTCCCATTGTTTTCACCTTGAACTTCTATCACATATTTTTGTTTAACCTCTCACACAAGAATTTTTGAAATTTCTCAGGGTCGAGCACTTGAACTTCTAGCAACAAAAAATTTAGCCTTTGCTTTTTCATTCTTTTTTAATACAAAATGCACACCGTGTAGTACGTCAACTTCTGGCGGTTATCAATCTGAACTTCTCTCAGTTACGTCAAAATATCATGGTTGATTGTATAATAACAGCGGATATCCGAGTTTATAAAAAATGGTTAAATCCTAGATTTTTTTAATAACCAAACCACTTCGTTAGTTTAGTTTGAACTTCTAGGATTTTTAAATACGAGGAAACTCTATTTTAAACTTTTTTAGTTGTTCCTTTATTTTTAATTTGAACTTCTTCGTTTTAGTCTTTAGTAACGAGAAAAAATCTGAGTTTTTTATAAACCTTGAACTTCTCTGCTATTTCAATTTGAACTTCTTAGTTTTTCTTAGAAAATATATGTTTTTAAATAAGCATCAAGCATTTAAAAAAATTGAACTTCATACTTTTATTTTTCTTAGTAATGAAAAGAATTTGAGTTTTTTAATGTGAGAATATGTTTCTTGTTTGATATGTTGAGCTTCTCTTAATTTCATATTTTGAGCTTCCGGAGCATCAACTATAAACTTTGCGCAAGATGTTTCTTTCTCCCTCTTTTCTGGCTTAGTTCACACGACATTTGTCCATTTTTTCTTTAGGAAAATTTTCAACATGGTCTATTTATTGTTTGATGTAACTTCTTTTTCTATGCACTTATTTAGTTGGTTTATTGTCTTCGAACTTACAAGCCTCCGAACCCTAAACTTCACATGTTTTCTTGAACCTTTTTTCCATGTATTCAGGAAACTTTTCTCCATGTGTTTTATGTTGTTTTCTTTCTCTAATTTTCATGGTATTTTTCCTAGCAAACTTCTCCATGTACTGTTAAGGACATAACACTAAAATTTGTTCTATTGTTTTTTGAAGCGTAGTTTTTTATGAACTACTAAAGTTTGAAAGGTGAGCATCTATTTTGTTTATACATTGATAGATGGATACATATAAATTTTACAATTTTTTACATAAGCAAACAAACCTTTTTGTAAAAAAAGGACACAATAATTATGTCAGAACACTCTTTCTTTTGCCATTGCATCAAAAGGTTCGAGAACCACGCACACAAATAGGAGCACGCACGTGAACATGGAGGCAGCACACACTAGAGCGCGCACACGAGACACCACACCCAGCATGCACACACCAACACTACTCTTTATTGATTTTGAATGGACGTCTTTTTGGACTTCTGTATATCTTTCTACAGCTTCTAGGACAACAATTTCCGGTGTCCGAGCATTCAGTTATCTAAACTTTGAAGTAGCATTAAATTCAGTTATCTGAATTCTAAACAACAATATAATTTTTTGTAGACCTGCAAGTAGTGTACAAGCATGTACAATTGTTGAACTTCATCAGTTTTCCCATCTTGTAGGAAAAGTGTAGAAAAGGCTAGTAAAATGCACAAAAATCAAGTCGTGGAATCCACATGGCATGGAAAGCATGACCAAATTTCCATTGCCTGAACTGGCTTCACACGGTAGCTTTTCCACTACTGACATGTATTGGAACATCCAAACTCCATGTGGAATGCATATAAAAATCTCAAAGTAAAATGATAGTTGAACACAAGAACGACCAATGTTATGGAATCTATAATCATATACTCGCTACAGGAAATTGCCATGTTAAACTACATCCCAGAAACCACACAAAGATTACACAGCCTGGTATGAACTCCGACCATCTTCCTCACGAACAGCAACAATTCTGTCCCAAGCACCTCATGTGACCTTCTCCCCTAGCGCATGGTGACCTTCCTCCCTATGTTCACGTGGGCAGCGGATGGCAGAACGGCACCTGGATGGCGAGAACCACACAGTTAGCACACACATTGAACTCTAGAAGCTGGCTAGGACGAACTTCATAGAGAGCAGGCACACACCCAGCAGGCATTGTGGCAGCGGCGCAGGGAGGACGAGTCACGTGCGTACCTTGGCGAACCCCTCGCTGGTGCCGGTCTGCTTGCCGAAGAAGAGGGCTACCTGCTGGCGGCCATCGTCATGGTCGGGCTCCTGATCCTTCTTGGAGATGAGGGCCTTGGTCGCGGTGGCCTTGTGGGCCAGGTGCGCTGCGCCGGAGGAGGACGAGCGACGGAAGAGGAGCGGGATGCCGCAGCCGACGAGTACAGCGAGGCAGGCGGTGAAGTAGGCTGGCGAAGGTTGCCGGAGCAGGTTACCAGCAGGGAGAGGTCCACGACGAGGTGCCAGGGAAATTCACCTCCGTGCAATGGGCGTTGCACCACTAGGCGATGTAGGATTGGCACGGCCGTCGCGGCGGCCGGATCCCATGGTGGGGCGGCGCAGCGGCCGGATCCGAGGCCGGTGGCGGCGTGGCGACCAGATGCGGGGCATGATGGAGGCGCGGCGGATGGATCCGGGGGAGCATGGGAGGCACGTCGGGGTCGGGAGGCAGGGACGGGGCCGGGGTGGCCGGCGGAGGGAGGCGCACCGGAGCCAGGGGCGGTGGCGGTTATGGCAGGGAGGCGAGAGGTCCATGACACTAGATCGGGGAGATTGGGGATCGGGAGGAGGTGGTGGGTGCGGGCGTGGCCCTTTTTTTCCTCTGTGAGTTCGGGAATTCGGGAGGACCTCCGCACGCCCTATATAGGCTGACGTGATCCAAATAGTTATTCTAATCCTAGGATTAGAATAGTGTTACTCTCTCTCTCTCTCTCTATATATATATATATATATATATGGCTTATGCACAACATCTCCATCATCATTATCAATACATCCTACGCAGGTGAGTTATGATGCACTTAATCCCAAAAAGTTATCTATCCTTCAAACTAACTACAATACATAATATCCAACAAAAGAGGGTCATGTTATACCAGCAGGCTACATGGCTCAGTCTAGATATCACTACAAATCAAGTTGTGCATATTTTCTATTGGCATGAACCAGATCGCCGCATTTTGAGTTTGCAAAACCCATTCATCGTTTGGAAGCTTGATGCCTTTCACACACTGAAGATTATCTGGCAACAAGCTTTGTTGACGAATCTCTGGATATGGTGATTTATGAAACCCATGGTACGATGTGTAAAGACAGTTCCCCCTGGAGAATGAAAGTTGCATAGCACGGTAATCAATGATGGTGATATGATCGATGATTAGTTGGATGATTGGATAATTGAGCCCGTGGAACATGGAGTGGTTGCCGAGGCTGTAAACCCGCCTCCAGTTGAATACGCCTGGCCCAACAGAGTTGGGATCTTTCTCGAACAGGAAGCAGCCATACCTATCACAGTCACGAACGCCCCAGGAATTGTCCTGCATGTGGTTTGATGAAATGGTTTGGTCAATTTGGTACTGTGAATGAGCATCAAATGATTGTCATCAATTGAAGGAGCGATAAACCACCACCCATTGACTTGTATATTTCTTGGTCTTGGAATCATGAAGGCCATCACATTTGCATCTGCTGCAACAAATCAAATTGGAGACCAAAAGGACAAAAATATACAATCATGTTCAGAGTATGTGTGGTATTAAGATTATTATAATAGTGACACAAATCATAGACAGAGAATTGCAATCCTGTGGCCATAATCATATCTCAAGTTCAAAAAATTAAGCCAATGGCTTACATATTCTAACAATATGTCATGGTTCAAACATCATGTAAAAATGAGAGGAAAACATCTATGACAGGGCCTACTCATTTTCTAGCATAGCTGTTACTACTGTTCTCATATCAACTCTAACAATAACATGTGTGGTTATAAAAATCTTGGAAATGAGAGTAACATATAGAAATCATGAGGTTATACTCTCTTTTTTGCGGGAAATCTTCCGATCTATTCATCTTCAATCATGGCAGTACAACGAATATAAAAAATAATAAAAATTACATCTAGATCCGTAGACCACCTAGCGACGACTACAAGCACTGAAGCGAGCCGAAGGCGTGCCGCCATCATCGCCCCTCCATCATCAGAGTCGGGAACAACTTGTTGTAGTAGACAGCCGAGAAGTCATCGTGCTAAGGCCCCATAGGACCAGCGCACCAGAATAGCAATCGCGGCAGATAAAGAATAAAATAGATCGGAAGGATCCAATCCGAAGACACACGAACGTAGACGAACACCAACTAGATCCGAGCAAATCCACCAAAGATAGATCCATCTGAGACACACCTCCACACGCCCACCAACAATTCTAGACGCACCACTGGAATGGGGGCTAGGCAGGGAGACCTTTATTCCATCTTCAAAAAGCAGCCACCGTTTCGTCTTCCTGAGCAGAACACAAACCCTAACAAAATTGATAAAAATGACTAAAAACGAAGCCCTCCCGTCGGCCCTTGGCAGGATCCACCGTGCCTCCATGGCCCAAGGGCCACCGGAGATGAGGCGGACCTGTGTCGGAGCCGGCGAGAGGCAGAAACCCTAACTGCTTTTTTAGGATGAGGAAGGTTGCACGCCCACGAACACGATGGTGTCGGTAACCACAACCAAGCATGAGGTTATACTATTAATATCTATTCTAACAATCATTAGATGCCAATTGTTCTCATATCAACTCTAACAATAACATGTGTGGTCATAAAAGTCTAGGAGATGAGAGGAACATATAGAAATGATGTGGTTATAGACATACTATCTATTCTAAATTTCTAACAATCAACAAGCAGTCGTATTCATAAGGTAAAGATGAGATGAGGTAGAACAATTACATGACAATATGTTCCACCTGTATAGGCAGCCAATCTGTGCGTCGACCGCATAAACGACACCATCGTGCACTATAGCATCATACAGAAATGGAGGATCAACAGGATTGATGATGAGCCAAAACCATGTATGGCGACTGGATTCCAGATATACTAATCCAATGTCGAACAAGGCAATGAGCTTGTAATCCATGTAATCTTCTGATGGTGTGGGCACTTTGCAGATTACAACCTTCAGCAAACGAAGGAGTGTCCGGCGGGCCGGGAGGCTCGATACCGGTGGTATCCAATGATGGAAGGGTGATCTCTCGCTGGGTGTAGATATCGACGAGACACCACGGACTATCGGATTGGTAGATGAGGATGATCCAGTTGGCCGTCATGCCCGCTAGTAGTGGCCGTGCATGTAGGAGAGGTCGGCGGCTAGTGGTATCATGTTGAGGGGCTTTACGACAACCTCCGTAGGATCGTCAAGTCGGTGTCTAAGCCACCTGTGAGGATCGGGCATCAGCAAGGAGGTTGCAAAAGAGTAGATGGTACAAAGACACCGATCATGCGGCCAGACGCATGGTGCTGAGTAGGTCCATACGATTACAGATCAACTCCAAGAGAACATCAGGGAGGGAAGTCCGATCGCGGCTCTACGTGTCAGTCGGTTTTGCCATAGGTTTTCTTAGGGCGCCGAGTGATTGGGGTTTTCGGTGCCTGCAAGTAAGTGGGAAAGTGGATTCGGGTGGCGAGCGAAGAAGATGGCATGTGTGGTCGAGCAGTGAGCGGGGGCATATGGCACACGCGAGCTACCAAGGAAGATGGCGCATGCGGGCAAGCAGTGAGCGGGGGGAAATGGTGTGCGGCCGATGATGGGGAAGACAGGAGGAAGAAGAAGAGAGAAGCAAGAAGAGGGAAAGACGGGAAATAAAGTGTATTAAATCTCAATTCTACTAGTACTACTACCAGCATATATCATCTTTCGGAGTGTAAATAGTTAAGCCGATGACATGTGGGTCTACCTCAAGAGGGCCCATATGTCAGTTAATGGAAGAGAGAGGTGCGTAGGCATATTTGCGGAAGCATGCTCCACTGGCAAACATGATGGCAGTACTGGGAAAGGCTGATTTAGTAAGACCAACATGCTGGTTCAACTTATTAATTAAGTGTCTCATCTGCTGCAGCGTGTATTGTCACTTCATTGTGAAGACTAGTTGAATAGTTCTCTCTAACCGAGATAGGGAATAATGGATCGCCAAGACTTCCTATCTATAGTATAGTATCCCTATGCCTTTACTCTCATCATGTCCAACAAGATGAAACATTGGCCAAGCCACCCAGCGCCAATAATGTAGGAGCACTAGTAGCATTTTGTGTCAAACTTTCACCATCTATTTAACTAATAAAATGTTAATGCATGTCACCAAAAATCATATCACTAGTTTCGTATTTGAATATAGTTTTTAATGGTATAGTTTTGTATGACATGCATTGACACTTTGTTAGTTAAATTTATGGTCAAAATTTTACACTAAATATGAAGGGGGCCATTAAACTAGGACGGAGGTTTTATATATAGGTCAATAAAAAATCATCAACCAAGGTAGTAGTAAATGATGAGTGCCCAAAGATTTTTTTTCCGAAAGTACTCAATAATGGGCTCATTTTCCTCAAGAAAATTGTGTTTACTCAATAATGTTTATGAACTTGCTCAAATGCAGAAACTTGAGGGTTGGTTTTAGTTGTACGTAGTGTTCATCTGAGTGTGCCCTGAGAACGAGATATGTGCCGCTCCTATCGGGATTTGTCGGTACATTCGGGCGGTGTTGCTGGAGTTGTTTTACCATTGTCGAGGTTGTCTTGTAGAACCGGGATACTGAGTCTGATCGGAATGTCTCGGGAGAAGGAATATCCTTCGTTGACCGTGAGAGCTTGTGATGGGCTAAGTTGGGACACCCCTGTAGGGATTTGAACTTTCGAAAGCCGTGCCCGTGGTTATGGGCAGATGGGAATTTGTTAATGTCCGGTTGTAGACAACTTGAAACTTAACTTAATTAAAATGAATCAACTGCGTGTGTAACCGTGATGGTCTCTTCTTGGCGGAGTCCGGGAAGTGAACACGGTGTTGGAGTAATGTTTGACGTAGGCTGTTCTAGGATCACTTCTTGATCATAGTTCTTCGTTCGTGCCTTGCTTTCTCTTCTCGCTCTCTTTTGCGAACAGGTTAGCCACCATATATGCTAGTCGCTTGCTGTAGCTCCACATATTACCTTGCCTTACCTTTAAGCTTAAATAGTCTTGATCACGAGGGTGCGAGATTGCTGAGTCCCCGTGACTCACAGTTTACTTCCAAAACCAGATGCAGGGACCGATTATTCCGTTCCAGATGATGCACTTGAGCTCAAGTGGGAGTTCGACGAAGACTCTCGCCGTTACTATGTGTCTTTCCCAGATGATTAGTAGAGGTGCCCAGTTGGGGCGATCGGGGACCATGTCGCATGTTGGGGTTGATCTTTTATTTTGGCACCGTAGTCGGACCATGAGTGTATTGGATGATTGTAATGTTATTCATGTATTTGTGTGACGTGGCGAGTGTAAGCCAACTATGTATCCTTTCCCCTTATATATATTTTTACATGGGTTGTTGTGAAGATTACCTTACTTGAGACATTGCTTTCAATGCAGTTATGCCTCTAAGACGTTCTTCGACACGTAGGAGATATAGCCGCATCGAGGGCATTACAAGTTGGTAATCAGAGCCTTCCCCGACCTTAGGAGCCCTCTTGCTTGATTGAATAGCTGGCGTTGTTGATTCTAGAAAAATGTTTTGAGTCATTTAGGAATTATATATCGGAGAGTTAGGAATTCTTTTTACTCCCTAGTCCCTTCATTGCTCTGGTAAGGCATCCCGACGTAGAGTTTTGACTCTTCTCTTCTCAAATTTCACTAAAAATTTTTTAGGATCATGCGGGTATCTTGGAATCGTTCCGATCGATTTGTGACGAGAACATTGTTCTTGGGGCCTCATGTCATTTAGGGATTGTGGCAGTGTCCCGGAGAGTTGTGCTCCGAGGTGTTGTCGTCACAATTTTATCTTTGCGGTTCTGGAATACCTGAGTTTAGTTTCGCCGACATCGAAAATCTCTTTTATGCAGTTGTTGGTGAGATAACCTCGACGCCACCCAGTACTGGGGCGGGAGTTCGAGAGTATTGCCATAACTTGTATAACGGAGGCTTTTCGAAGGTTGAGGTAGATGATTTCTGATGTTTTTCTTGGTTATGTGTTGAAGGATGGATATAGCTGGATGTAGGATTTGCTAGATTTGGGTGAGATATTATGCTTCCCCTGTATCCCCAACACCTGATTGCATAATCGGAAAGGTTCGGGAGTCTCATAGGTGGGAACCTTTGTAGCTCTAGTTCTTCTTCCACGGATATTTGGTTTGAGATTGGGTGATCCTTACCGAGTATTCATTCTTGGTCCGTACCTTATTGTTTTTTCTTCTACATAAATTCTAAGTGGCTTCTCAATTTATGGATATGTGACCATTTCAATTGGAATGCATTCGTTCATTTTGTTCGGATGTGAAGACTATATGTTGCAATTTCAACCCGTTTGATTCACCTTCAATATTTGTCTGTCAATGTGCTAATGGATGTCAACCTCTTCAGGATGGCTCCTCCAACACGCACGACTCCGAATCCTGATCCGCCACCACCACCTCCACCTCCGGAGGCATGGCAAGCTGTGATGGCTGCTACCAATGCAAACACGCAGCTGATCATGCAACTTCTTCAAGAGCGCAACCAAGGGAATCAGGGCAACAATCAGAATCAGTTTGCTACACTCAACCAGTTCCTTGCTAACCAGCCAAAGACCTTCAGCAATTGTGTTGAGGAAACTGACGCTGATGATTGGCTCGTGGACATATGCAAGCATTTCGAGTGCAGTAACGGCAAGCCTGAGGACTTCGTCAAGTTCGCTTCCTTCCAACTCAAAGACCAAGCTGCAGAATGGTTTCAGCAGTACAAAGATTCCAGAGGAGGCGGTGTGATTACCTCGGATGAATTCCATCAAGACTTCAAAGCTCATCATATTCCTCAGAGCGTGGTTGAAAGCAAGCGTGAGGAATTCCTCAACCTGAAGCAAGGCTCTATGTCTGTTTACGAGTACAACAAGATGTTTCAGAAGCTCATCCGTTTTGCTAAGAAGGACGCCCCTGACGAGAAGAGCATGATATACCAGTTCAGGGGTGGTCTCAGAGAAGAAATCCAGCTAGCTCTTGTCCTCTTTGAGCCCAGGAGGTACGATGAGTTTTACAACATGGCAATGAAGCAAGAGACTGCTCAACTGAAGTGCGATGCTTCCAAGAAGCGAGTCAGAGATGCTACTCCTTCTTCCTCAACTCAAGTGGCTAAGCAGCAGAAGTATTGGCTTCCTCCTCCTCCGTTCCGTCAGCCTTATCAGCAGAAGAGCAAAGGTGGCAGTGGATCTTCCCACCCACCCAACCCTGGCTTTCAGAACAAGACTTCGTCTCAAGCTCCAAGATCGAGTGCTCTGTATCACCGTCCACTTTCAGAGGTCACGTGCAACAAGTGCCAACAGAAGGGTCACTATGCCAACAAATGCTTCAATCAGAGGCGTCTCCCTCCTCCTCCTCCTGTGAGAGCGGCAAGTACAGCTATGGTCAAGCATAACCCCAAGCACGCCAAGGTCAACTTGTTGAACGCAGCTCAGGCAGAGGACTCGCCAGATGTCATCATGGGTAACCTTCTTGTTAACGATGTTCATGCAAAAGTTCTTTTTGACACTGGTGCATCGCTTTCTTTTATTTCAAGACCATTTGTTGCCAAGCATGATTTTGTGACCGAAAGGATTCCTTTCCAGTTGAAGATTGTGTCTCCGGGCAAGCAAATGACTTCTAACAATTGCGTCCCAGATGTCTCTATCACGTTGGGCGACTACAAGTTTCTGTCCTCTCCAGTGGTTCTTGGAAACTCGGATATTGATCTTATTCTCGGAATGGATTGGCTTTCTAAGCACAAGGCGCATCTTGATTGTGCTGCCAGGCATATTCAATTGACTCATTCGTCTGAGGATGTAATTGTCTTTGCCGCTTGTGATGATACCATCCGTCTGTTTTCTCTCAATGAGAAGGGTGAACTGGATGCCATCTCTCAAATTCCAGCTGTTCGCGAATATCAAGACGTCTTTCCAGAAGAGCTTCCAGGAATGCCTCCGCACCGGCCAGTTGAATTCGTCATCGATCTTGAGCCTGGCACGGAACCTGTTTGCAAACGTCCTTACAAGCTTGGACCTGAAGAGTTGAAGGAGCCGAAGAAGCAACTCGATATTCAAGAGCGTATGGGTGTCATCCGACCTAGTTCTTCTCCGTGGGGCTGTGGAGTTCTTTTTGTGAAGAAGAAGGATGGAACGGACCGACTCTGTGTTGACTACCGTCCATTGAACAAGAAGACTATCAAGAACAAGTACCCACTTCCCAACATCAATGAGATGTTCGAACAACTCAAAGGTGCTCAAGTATTCTCCAAGCATGATCTCCGTATGGGTTATCACCAGATTCGAATCCGTGAGCAAGATATTCCCAAGACGGCTTTCATAACAAGCTATGGTTCATATGAATACACTATCATGTCTTTTGGCCTCGTCAACGCTCCTCCGACTTTTTCTCGCATGATGAACTTCATCTTCAACGCCTACACAAATGACTTCGTCTTGGTCTACCTCGATGACATTCTGGTCTTTTCGAAGAACAAGGAAGATCATGCCAAGCACTTGCATTTGGTGCTCGATAAGCTTAGAGAACATCAGTTCTACGCCAAGTTCTCAAAGTGCGAGTTTTGGCTCAATGAGGTTCTCTATCTTGGGCATATCATCTCTGCCAAGGGCATAGCGGTTAATCCTGAGAAGGTGTCTACAATTGTGAATTGGGAACCACCTCAGAACGTGAAGCACCTCCGCAGCTTCCTTGGTCTCGCAAGCTATTGTCGAAGGTTCGTTGAGAACTTTTCAAAGATCGTGAAGCCTCTTTCAAACCTTCTCTAGAAGCACGTCAAGTATGTTTGGTCTCCTGAATGTGACATTGCTTTCAACACTTTGAAAGAGAAATTGGTCACTGCTCCAGTTCTGACTCCTCCTGATGAATCCAAACCGTTCGAGGTCTTCTGCGATGCCTCTCTTCAAGGTCTAGGTGTAGTGTTAATGCAAGAGAAGAAAGTTGTGGCTTATACCTCTCGCCAGTTGAAGCCCAACGAGAAGAACTACCCCACTCATGACCTCGAGTTGGCGGCATTTGTGCATGCTCTTTTGACTTGGAGACATCTCTTATTGGGAAGAAAAGTGGACATCTTCACTGACCACAAGAGTCTCAAGTACATCTTCACTCAGCCTAATCTCAACCTCAGGCAGACTCGTTAGGTCGAAATGATTCAAGAGTATAATCCGAGCATCGAATACACTCCAGGCAAGGCCAATGTGATTGCTGACGCTTTGAGCAGGAAGGCGTACTGCAACAGTCTGATTCTCAAGCCCTACCAACCTGAGCTTTGTGAAGCTTTCCGCAAACTCAATCTGCAAGTTTTTCCTCAAGTTTTCCTCGCCAACCTTCAAGTCTCTCCTACTTTGGAAGATCAAATTCGCGAGGCTCAACTTCTTGATGCTATGGTGAAGAAGGTGAAGATTGGGATTGCCAAGAGTCAACCCAAGTACAAGTGCTATCGCCTTGATGACAAGGATATTCTCTTCTTCGAGGATCGCATTGTTGTGCCTAAAGGTGACCTTCATAAAGTCATTATGAACGAGGCTCACAATTCACTCCTCTCCATCCACCCTAGGAGTATGAAGATGTACCAGGACCTCAAGCAGGCTTATTGGTGGACTCGAATGAAGCGCGAGATTGTTCAGTTCGTGAATGAATGTGATGTCTACAGAAGAGTGAAGGGAGAACACCAACGACCAGCTGGTCTCCTCCAACCTCTTGCCATTCCAGAATGGAAGTTTGACCACATTGAGATGGACTTTGTGACTGGGTTTCCAAAGTCCAAGCGTGGCAATGATGCTATATTCGTTGTCATCGACAAACTCACTAAAGTGGCTCACTTTCTGCCTATCAAAGAGTCTATCACAACAGCTCAATTGGCGGAGCCGTATTCCTCTCGGATTGTCTCTCTACACGGCATTCCACAGTTGATCTCTTCAGACCGTGGAAACATCTTTACCTCCAAGTTTTGGGATTCTTTTCAGAAGGCCATGAGCACCAACATCCGTTTCAGCACAGCTTTCCATCCTCAAACTAGCGGTCAAGTCGAGCATGTTAATCAGATTCTTGAAGATATGCTCAGGGCTTGCGTGATCTCCTTCGGTATGAAGTGGGAAGATTGTCTTCCATACGCCGAATTCTCCTACAACAACAGTTTTCAAGCAAGTTCGGGCAAGGCCCCATTCGAAATTCTCTATGGCAGGAAGTGCCATACTCCTCTTAACTGGTCAGAGACCGGTGAACGTCAACTTCTTGGAAATGACTTGATCACAGAGGCAGAGGAGATGTGCAAAGTCATGCATGATAACCTCAAAGCAGCGCAATCGTACCAGAAGAACTACTATGATAGCAAGCATCGTGATTTGTCTTTAGAGATCGGAGACCATGTTTACCTCCGCGTCTCTCCAATGGAAGGTACTCGTCGCTTCGGTACCAAAGGGAAGCTTGCCCCTAGATACATGGGTCCTTTAAAGATCGTCAGCAAGAGAGGCGATCTCGCCTATCAACTTGAGCTTCCTTCAAACTTTGCAAATGTGCACGACGTGTTCCATGTCTCTCAGCTCCGCAAGTGCTACAAGACCCCTGACCGCACCGTAAACTTCGAAGACATTGATCTCCAAGAAGACCTTTCTTATCGTGAGCACCCCGTTGCCATTCTTGAAGAGACTGAACGCAAGACTTGCAATAAGTCAATCAAATTCCTCAAAGTCAAGTGGTCACACCATTCCGACCGTGAAGCCACCTGGGAACGCGAGGATCACCTCCGTTCTGAGTACCTGGAGTTTTTCCAGTCCTAGATCTCGGGACGAGATCCTTTCGTAGTGGTGGAGTGTTGTAACACCCCAGATGTAAAACTTCCCATTTTGGCAATATATCCATCTTGTTCTTCATCTATTCTAAGTGGTTTTCCTCTTTGTGGGTTTCTTTTTGGGTTTTTTTGTTTGTCTTTGCTTTGTCATATCTCTTTTGCCATCCATTGTTGCACTATGCCCTCATCATATGTTTGCATCATGTGCATATCTATGTTGTGTTGGGCTTATGTCAACTTGCTTTTCCATGACATTCATGCATGATATGTTGTTGCATGTTCTATGTGTGTTCCATGCATTACCACCTCCATGCATCACCACCTCTCCTTCTATTCCTTTCTTTTGACAAGTGCCACTTTCCCTTCTCTTTTAATGTTCATCTTCTCCCTGTAAATCTTGCACCATGTGTAAATCCCCTCTGCCAATTTTCAACTCATTTGAATATGTTTTGGTTAGGTTAAAAATTGACTCAAGTTTGAATTTAATTAAAACTTGATTTAATTTTCTTCCTTTAAAAATCCCCAAAGCAATTTAATCAAATGGCCCATTATTCCAGGAGCTTGAGGATATTTTTTATATCTGCAAAACTCCTATCCTAGCCCCTGGCCTTTTTATTTTCCTTGCAGCTGCTTATTAGTTAAACAACAAATAAAGGGAAGGGAAAAGGCCTTACCTGGGCCTCCCGCAGCCAGCAGCCCACCTAGGCACCATAGCCAGGCGCAGCCCAGCAGCCCATCCAGCCCACGCGTACAGAGGCGTCGTCAACCTACTGTACGGTGCACATCCAGCACGTCAACAACCTCGTTGCTTTGACGGTCGTCCGGTGACCCTAGCCCCTATATATCATGTCCTAGACCTAACCCTATCCTCCCTCGACCGATTCCCCCTCCCCTTCTTCCCTCTCCGCCGCGAGGTGAGCCTCCACGCCCATGCCATCGCCCTGCCCACCATGCTCCGGCCGAGCTTGAGCTCATGCTCAGGGTAGCTCGTCGCCGCGCCTCCGACCCCCTTCGTCCCTTGCCACCACGCCCGCACCGCCACGGCCTCTGGATCGACCTCTCCGACCTGTCTCCTCCCTCTTCTTCACGGACCCAAAGACCGCCAAGTTTCCGCGCGCCCTCGCATCGTCTCTGCCGCGCCTTCTGCCTCGTCTTCATGTCCTGGGGGCACTAGGTGAGCAGCTTCCCCTCCCTGCTCCGTCCCTTCGCGCATCGATCCCCGCAGATGTCGTTACGTCCCTGCCAATGCCGCGTACTCCATGCTCCGGCCAAGGCTGGTGCTTCCTTTCATGTTCGCGGGTGCCCATGCATCGCTCTGCTCCGGATCCCTAGTGTTCTTCACCACACGCATGCAGCAACGTCAGTGCCTCGCCTCCATTTGCGCACATGCTCAGG
Source organism: Triticum aestivum (assembly GCF_018294505.1). Lineage (NCBI taxonomy): Eukaryota > Viridiplantae > Streptophyta > Magnoliopsida > Poales > Poaceae > Triticum > Triticum aestivum. Next base: position 307,028,052 of record NC_057797.1, read on the forward strand.
GCCTCGCCCAACTCCTACCCGAAACCTCGCCATCGCCCGAGGTGAGCACGAGCTCGTCCTCGAGAGAACTCGCACGCGCACACCCTGCAGTTGGTCCGCATGCACACACACACACACACACACACATCTATACCCCTTTCCGCACGCCCGCCGTGGCTCTGCATTGCAAGCCGTCGCCGTCTAGCTCGTCTTTGCTGGCGCCGGTGATTTTCTGTGTTGTCATGGCAAAAGGCTCGGCCTTCTGGCTCTGGTTCAAAAGGAACCAGGCGCCCACTCCATACACACCCGCCCTCCTTAGCATTGTGGTTGACCACGCATGCCCGCACCGGGGAGACCCGGGTTCGATCCCCCGCGGGCGCGGTTTGATTCCCGCTTTTTTTTCTTTTTGCAATATGCGTGAGGATGACAGAAGGGTCCCACCAGTCAGCCTCTCAGCGCCCTCCTCTTTCTTTTTTTCCTTATCCTCGTGTTTTCCATTTACGGCAAGTCCCCATTTTCCATTTCGGGCAAGTCCATATCTGGATGTTTCCAAATAAGGAAAATGTCATTTCTGTCATATTCCATTTAGGGCAGTTTCTAACTTATTGCACTTGTGATGATTTTTCTATAGCAACCCCAACATATTATATATGTTTTTGGGGTAGAAAACTCTCACCAATCTCGTGGTGGCATTAGTTTCTGCATTTGAGCAAGTTCATAAACATGTCACTTCACATCATGATATTGTTTTGCCATTTTCGTGTGATTTAATTCAATCATGCCATGAGGTTGCTTTGCACATGGATAGCTTCATTTTCATGTCTACTTCATGCTAGAGTTTGTTCCATGCCATGACATGCCTTGTAGTGAGTTAATTAAGCTTGTAAATATGCCATGTTGAATCTATTTTTGTCATGCCCTGGATTTTCACCAAGTCTGAATCTGTTTATGTTTTTGCTATGTTCACGTGCTTGCAATTGTATTTTCTGATCCCTTTTGGCTCAAGGTCACTAAGGGACTTTTGTTAAGTGCTTTGTGTAGCTTCATGCCATGCCTCGCTTTACCATGTTAAGTTCCTGTAGCCTATAGTTTTCATGCTCCAAAGTGTGCTACCTGATGTTAAATTCCAGACTTGTGTTAATTTCACTAAGTCTGAAACCTGTTATCATTTGCACTTTTGTCATGCTTGTTTGAACCTATTAATGGATGAATTAGTCGTAGCTCAGTGTTCATCTTTTGTCAAGAATCATGAGTGGATCCCTGCCATGTATTTTGTTGTCATGTTTGAGTGCTGTAGCATATTTATCTTGATGCATTAAGATGGCTACTTGCTGACTATCGCAGACCGGTGCCATATTTGTTTTGCTTGCCATTTCCAAACCGTGCATCCGATTTCAGTGATCTTTATATCGATTTCAACCGAAATCACCTCACCTTTCCAGTGGAACTCTTGGATTTCCAAGTTGAGGCTAGGTTCAATCATTCCTTGTCAAATCTTGCATATGCATCACATATCGCATCCCGCATAGCATACCATGTTTGCATCATGTTGTTCGAGCTTTGCATGTGGTTGATTGTGTTCCTTTTGCGTGTTTGTCTTGTTTGGGTAGAGCCAGGAGACGAGTTCGCTAACGAGGAGTCCGTTGAGTTTGCTTACGAGGATCAAGCCACTCTGACAACTTTGCAGGCAAGATGATCATACCCTCGAAATCACTTCTATCTTTGCTTGCTAGATGCTTGCTAGATGCTCGCTCTTTTGCTATGCCTATGCTATGATGCCTACCACTTGATTATCATGCCTCCAAAATTGCCATGTCAAACCTCTAAACCACCATGTCCTAGCAAACCGTTGATTGGCTATGTTACCATTTGCTCAGCCCCTCTTATAGCGTTGCTAGTTGTAGGTGAAGTTTGGAGATCGTTCCTTGTTGGAACATTGTTTATTGTTGGGATATCACTATATTATCTTGTTTATCTTAATGCACCTATATACTTGGTAAAGGGTGGAAGGCTCGGCCTTTTGCCTAGTGTTTTTTTCCACTCTTGCCGCCCTAGTTTCCGTCATATCGGTGTTATGTTCCCGGATTTTGCGTTCCTTACGCGGTTGGGTGATAATGGGAACCCCTTGACAGTTCGCCTTGAATAAAACTCCTCCAACAATGCCCAACCTTGGTTTTACCATTTGCAACCTAGCCTCTTTTTCCCTTGGGTTTCCGGAGCCCAAGGGTCATCTTATTTAAACCCCCCGGGCCAGTGCTCCTCTGCGTGTTGGTCCAAACAGAGCCACTTGCAGCGCCACCTCGGGGAAACTTGAGGGTTGGTTTTAGTTGTACGTAGTGTTCATCTGAGTGTGCCCTGAGAACGAGATATGTGCAGCTCCTATCGGGATTTGTCGGCACATTCGGGCGGTGTTGCTGGATTTGTTTTACCATTGTCGAGGTTGTCTTGTAGAACTGGGATACCGAGTCTGATCGGAATGTCTCGGGAGAAGGAATATCATTCGTTGACCGTGAGAGCTTGTGATGGGCTAAGTTGGGACACCCATGCAGGGATTTGAACTTTTGAAAGTCGTGCTCGCGGTTATGGGCAGATGGGAATTTGTTAATGTCTGGTTGTAGATAACTTGAAACTTAACTTAATTAAAATGAATCAACTGCGTGTGTAACTGTGATGGTCTCTTCTCGGCGGAGTCCGGGAAGTGAACACGGTGTTGGAGTAATGTTTGACGTAGGTTGTTCTAGGATCACTTCTTGATCATAGTTCTTCGTTCGTGCCTTGCTTTCTCTTCTCGCTCTCTTTTGCGAACAGGTTAGCCACCATATATGCTAGTCGCTTGCTGCAGCTCCACATATTACCTTGCCTTACCTTTAAGCTTAAATAGTCTTGATCGCGAGGGTGCGAGATTGCTGAGTCCCCGTGACTCACAGTTTACTTCCAAAACCAAATGCAGGGACCGATGATTCCGTTCCAGATGATGCGCTTGAGCTCAAGTGGGGGTTCGACGAAGACTCTCGCTGTTACTATGTGTCTTTCCCAGATGATCAGTAGAGGTGCCCAATTGGGGCGATCGGGGACCATGTCGCATGTTGGGGTTGATCTTTTATTTTGGTACTGTAGTCGGACCATGAGTGTATTGGATGATTGTAATGTTATTCGTGTATTTGTGTGACGTGGCGAGTGTAAGCCAACTATGTATCCTTTCCCCTTATATATATTTTTACATGGGTTGTTGTGAAGATTACCTTACTTGCGACATTGCTTTCAATGCGGTTATGTCTCTAAGTCATGCTTCGACACGTAGGAGATATAGCCGCATCGAGGTTGTTACAGCTGTGTCGTGACGGAGCTCCTTCTAACGTAGTTAGAAGTCAAAGCACGCCGTGATCCATGCAGCTGTCGTTGCCGCCCACACCTGCGGAAGCTTTGGCGAGCGCACAACTACTCTGCGACTTCCCTCCTACTGTGGAGAATCTCAACAAGTGGAGGGCCAACATCCGGAGCCTCGTTGCCGTCGCAAACAAAGACAATCCGTGACCGGCGGGGCCCTCGGGCCGGTGCTCCACCGAGCCACCACATGCTGGCACTGGGAGGACTGGGGGAGCTGCAGCCACGGTGCACTCTCCCCCTCCTCGCCAGCCGCCGTGGGCGTCGGCTATCGCGATGGTGCTTATGATAACATCTCCATAGCGTCATCCGACCCGCGGACCCTACGCGACCAGCGCCAGGTCCTTCAGGAGCGAGCTCACGAAGACGCTCGAACCACCGTCGAGCGCCGCCGCGAAACGCACCGCCAGTCGGACAAGCAAGCAGGACCTGCTATGGACCACCCGACACCGGGGGGCCCCGGCGGCCTACCCTATGAGGTGGGCTTCCCGACTTTTACCCGTGAGCTGAGGCAGTTCTAGTGGCCGCCCCACCGCATGTTCAAGCCCGACGTCGGCGAGAAGTACACCGACAAGACTCATCCGTCCGAGTTCCTCAGCATACACACCATCGCAATGCAGGCCGCTGGGGCTCACAACGACAAGCTGCTTGCCAACTATTTCCCGCTGGCGCTCAAGCCCAATGTGATGTCTTGGTTGGTGCACTTGCTGGTGGATTCCATTTCTTCCTGGTCAGATCTGTGCCATGAGTTCGTTGGCGCCTTCACAGGAGGCCACCAAGCTCAGGGGTAGGCCAGTGATCTACATATCATTCCCAGAAGGAAGGGGAGACCCTGCGCAAGTACATCCAGAGATTCAGCCAGGTGCAGTACAACATCCCCGACGTTCATCCTGCCACTATGATTAGCGCGTTCCACCAGAACGTACGCAGTCGCAAAATGCGTGAGGAGCTGGCGATGACCAAGGTTAAGGATGTGGCCGAGCTCTACATTCTGGCTGATAGGTGCGCCCGGGTTGAAGAGGGAAGTAAGTACCCCGACGAAGACGCCAGTGCGGAAACCTACTCTACTGATGAAGACGCTGCCACTCCAATGAAGAAGAGCCGGCGTCGCAATAGGAAACACAAAGGCAAGGCCGTGCTTGCCGTTGAGGGATCTGGCGATACCGGTGCCGGCAAGAAGGTCAAGGCAGACACACCGGCAAGGAGATTGTCGGGTGCGCCGCCTGCCGGGCCCTAGCAGCTACCGACAAGCCAGGAAGTTCCGGCAAGCAATACCGCAAGATCTACCGCACCAAGGGCCACGACCTCCAGAACTGCCGACAAGTCGAGCTGCTTTGTAACACCCCGGATGTAACTTACCATATTTGTACTCCAACTCTTGCCATTTTCGGCTCTAAGTTATGAAATTCCCGCGTGGTTGGGTTCTGTCCTTGTTTTGCTTTTTGTTCATGTCATGCATATCATATCATGTCATCATGTGCATCGCATTTGCATACGTGTTTGTCTCATGCATCAGAGCTTTTTCCTTGTTGTCTGTTTTGCATTCCGGCACTCCTATGTCCTCCGACGCCCCCTTTTGCCTCTTTTTGTGTGCGGGTGTTAAACATTCTAGGAATGGTCCGAGATTTGCCAAGCGGCCTTGGTACACCACAGGTAGACCGCCTGTCAAGTTTCGTGCCATTTGGAGTTCGTTTGATACCCCAATGGTTAACCGAGGAATCGTAAAGGCCTCGTGTGTGTTGCAGCCCAACACCCCTCCAAAGTGGCCCGATAACCCATCCAAACCCCCTCCATCCTCTCGGTTGTTCGATCACGATCGCGTGGCTGAAAACCGCACTCCATTTGGACTCTCCTAGCTCCCTCTACATATAAATATGTGCATCTCCCCGAAAATCCGTATCCCGAAACCCTAGCCCCGCTCCTCCGCGCCGCCGGACGCGTCCGCCGTCACGCCCCAGCCACTCCGGAGCCGCCACGTGGCACCCCGGAACCCCCACGCCGCCGGCCCGCCCGTGCCCGAGGCCGGCCCCTGAGGCCTGAGCCGCCCGCCGACCGATCCCGCGCGCCTCGCAGTTATGGGAAGATGGGAATTTGTTAATATCTGGTTGTAGAAAACCTGAAATTTAACTTAATTAAAATGAATCAACCGCGTGTGTAGCCGTGATGGTCTCTTTTCGGCGGAGTCCGGGAAGAGAACACGGTCTCGTGTTATACTTGAACCTAAGTAGTTTCAGGGTCACTTCTTGACCATTATAGTTTCTCGACCGTGCCTTTCTTCTCTTCTCGCTCTTATTTACGTAAGTTAGCCACATATATGCTAGTGCTTGCTGCAGCTCCACCTCACTACCTATTCCTACCCATAAGCTTAAATAGTCTTGATCGCGAGGGTGTGAGATTGCTAAGTCCAAGTGACTCGCAGTTTACTTCCAAAACTAGATGCAGGTGCCGATGATGCCAGTCCAGGGAATGCGACCGAACTCAAGTGGGAGTTCGACGAGGATTCAGGATGTTACTATGTTTCCTTTGCAGATGATCAGTACTGGAGCCCAGTTGGGGCGATCGGGGATCTTTTGCATTTGGGGTTGTCTTTATTTTGGACCCGTAGTCGGACCTTGATTGTATTCTGGATGATGTAATGCTATATTTATGTATTGTTTGAAGTGGCGATTGTAAGCCAACTCTTTATCTCTTTCTTATTCAGTACATGGGATGTGTAAAGATTACCTCTCTTGCGACATGCCTACTATGCGGCTATGCCTCTAAGTCGTGCTCTGACACGTGGGAGATATAGCCGCATCATGGGTGTTACATGCTTGCTGAGAGGCAAAAGGCTGAGTATGAAAGGCGGGACAAGGAGAAGGACCAGGACGGTGCCGAGCGATCCGGCAAGAAGTGTGGAGGCCAAGGAGGCCGCCCCGGCAAGGACAACCAGCAAGAGAGGCCCGCCCGGGGCCGCAACAAGAAACAAGAAGACGACGATCACGACGAGGACGACGAGTCTGGTGAGCAAAGGTTCCAGAAGGCTACGGAGGCCATGTGTGTCGATGGCGGCGCCTCGCTGCATACCTCTCACCGCCAGCTCAAGCAGTGGGCGCATGAGATTACAGCAGCAGAGGCGTCGTTCGACACTCAGAAGCCGCTAATGTGGTCAAGCACGGCCCTCATCTTTGACGCCGAGGACCACCCTGACCGCACTACCCCAGTCGGGTGTTTGCCATTGTTGGTCTTGCCGACAATACGCAACCTCCGGGTGAACAAGATGTTGGTTGACGGCGGGGCCGGTCTGAACCTAATCTCTCCTGTCGTGATCAAAAGGTTGCAAATTCCTGATGGAGACCTCGAGGAAACAGGCAAGTTTCAAGGGGTCAATCTAGGGAGGATACAGCCGAAGGGAAAGGTCACACTACCCGTGATATTTGGAGGGGAGTTGAACTACAGGACGGAGAGGATCGTCTTTGATGTGGCCGAGATCCCCTTACCCTACAATGGGATCCTCGGCCGCCCGGCATTGGCCAAGTTCATGGCGGCGTCATACTACGCTTACAACATGCTAAAGATGCCCGGGCCGTTGACCATCATCTCCGTCCCCTCCGACAATGATGCGCTGATCTGCGCCGACCAACTCTACCGAGAAGCAGTTGCAGCAGCTGCCATCAAGGCACCTGCTCCTGCCGCTGACGGCCCGAGAGGGAAAAAGGATCCCAGCAAGACCTCTCGCACCCACTCTGGCAAGCGCACCTCGTCGGAGTGTTGTTCTACCGTTGAGGACGTGTCCGAGAGCTCTACCGACAGGAGCAAGAGATCAAGAGCCGAGCTGCCGCAGACCAAGAAGGTGCCCATCAGGGAGGATGGCACGGGAGGGGCCTTCATCATAGGCTCCACCCTCGACAGCAAATAGGAAGGCGCGCTCGTCACCTTCCTGCGGGCAAATGCCGACGTGTTTACATGGAAAGTGTCTGTCATCCTTGTGTTCCCAGGGAGGTGATTGAGCACCACCTAGCTGTCTGTCCCCATGCACGGCCTGTCAAGAAGATGGTCAGAAAGCAGGCTCTGGAAAGGCAGGAGTTCATCACAGAGGAGATCAGGAAGTTTGAAGCGGCAGGTTTGGTGAGAGGGGTGCTCCACCCGACGTGGTTGGCCAATCCAGTAGTGGTGCGCAAGGCGAATTTGAAGTGAAGGTTGTGTATTGATTACACAGATATTAATAAGGCTTGCCCTAAGGACCCCTTCCCGTTGCCGCGCATCGACCAGATTGTTGACTCCACGGCCGGGTGTGATATGTTATCATTCCTCGACACCTACTTAGGCTACCATCAAATCTTCATGACAAGAGAGGATGAAGAGCAGACGGCATTCATCGCCCCATGTGGTACGTATTTCTTTTTACGGATGCCTTTCAGGTTGAAGAGTGCCGGCTCAATGTTTGCAAGAGCAGTCCAAATTGGTTTTGAACCTCAGCTCCATAGAAATATGGAGGCCTACATGGATGACATAGTGGTCAAAACCGAGGACGGGCCAACTCTTGTGCAAGATCTGGAAGAGACATGTGCTAACCTGTGCAAGATCAACCTCAAGCTGAACCCTGAGAAGTGCGTCTTCGGCGTTCCGTCCAGCAAGCTTCTCAGATTCTTTGTGTCGCGGCGTGGGATCGAGGCAAACCCAGACAAGATCAAGGCTATTGAGCAGATCGAGGCGCCCAAGCGGATCAAGCATGTGCGTCGGCTCACCGGCTACGTTGCTGCCATGAGCCGGTTCATCTCCAAGTCCGCCGAGCGTGCCCTTCCCTTCTTCAAAATCATGAAGAAGGCAGGCCCAATAGAGTGGACACCAGAAGCCGAGGCAGCATTGCAGGATCTCAAGAAATACCTTTCCTACATGCCAATAATGGTTACGCCTAAACCAAAAGAGTCGTTGCTGTTGTATCTGACGGCGACGACTCAAGTGGTCAGCACCGCACTGGTGGCACAGAGGGAGGTCGACGAGGAGGCGGCAATGGCGGCAGAACCAGCGGATGGCAAGTCGAGGATTCCCCTGACAGGCCTGGTGCCGACAAGCCGCGGCCCCTGGAGGAGGCTGGTGCCACCAAGGCAATGCCCGGGCAGTCGAGTGAAGCGGTGCCAAAGAAGAAGATGATGCAGCACCCGGTTTACGTTGTCAGCTCCCTCTTGCAGGGGGCTAGGTCGAGGTATTCTGGCGTGCAAAAATTGCTCTTCGGCCTCCTTATGGCCTCGAGGAAGCTGCGTCACTACTTCCAGGCCCACGAGATCACTATCGTCACCCGCCTCCCATTGCAACGGATACTGCACAACCCAGACGCAACCGGAAGGATTGTGGAATGGGCCTTGGAGATGTCAAGTTTCGCTTTAAAGTTTGAAAGTACCTTGACAATTCAGAGAAGAGTCTTGGCGGAATTCATCGCAGAATGGACCTTGACGCCTGACGAAGAAATCCAGGAGACCACTCTCCCCGGCAAGGAAGCAGACCGCGACTGGATCATGTACTTTGATGGGGCTTTCTCGCTGCAAGGCGCCGGTGCTGGTGTGCTACTCATCGCACCCACCGGAGAACACCTCAAGTACGTGATCCAGATGCACTTCCCCAGGGAGATGTCCACCAACAACACCGCCGAGTACGAGGGATTGCTTGCCAGTCTCAGGATCGCGGCAGACCTCGGGGTTAAGAAGCTCATCATCAGGGGCAACTCGCAGCTCGTTGTCAGGCAGGTCAACAAGGATTATCAAAGCCCATTGATGGAAGCATACGTAGATGAGGTGAGGAAGTTGGAGGAACGCTTTGATGGTATCCAGGCGGAGCACGTCCCCCGAGCGGAGAACGACATCGCCGATTACCTGTCAAAGCGTGTCGCATTCAAGCTACATGTGGAACCAGGTACCTTTTTGCTCCGGCTAACTCAACCATCTGTCGAACCATCAGCGGGGCAAAACAAGCGGAGGAAATCAGGTCCCGGCAAGTACTTTCCTACCGAGCCCCCTAGGGCTGCCGGCAAGGGTGCTGCCGTGGACGCTGAGCCTGCCCAAGAGCGACTGGCTCCCACAGGGCATCATGCCCTGGTCGTAGAGACAGCCGCTCTCATGGCGGAAGAAATGCCTTGGGTCCTTGCCGTCGAGCCCCAGGCTCCGGCATGGGCGCAACATACCGTCCACTTCCTCCAAACAGGGGAGCTTCCTGAGGAGCAAGAAGAAGTAGAGAAAGTAGCCCGTTGGTCCGCCCTGTACTAGTTCGTCGAGGACGTCCTGTACCGGAGGAGGCCAAACAGTGTGAAAATCAAGTGCATTCCCCGGGAGGAAGGACTGGAGCTGTTGGCGGAGATACATGGAGGCATATGTGGCTCCCACATAGGGTCAAGGGCCCTTGTCGGGAAGGCATTCCGGCAAGGTTTGTTCTGGCCCACCGCCCTCGAGGATGCGACGGCACTAGTAACCAAGTGTGAAGCATGCCAGTTCCATTCAAACAAGCTTCATCAGCCTGCTCAAGCCCTTCAAACAATCCCTCTCTCCTGGCCATTCTCGGTCTGGGGGCTCAATATACTGGGACCTTTCCCCCGCGTTGCAATCGACAAGTTCACAAAGTGGCCGGAAGTGGAAGCTGTGAGGAAGGTCACTGCTCAGTCAGCCGTCAAGTTCTTCAAAGGACTGGTCTACCGTTTTGGTGTGCCAAACAGAGTCATCACCAACAACGGCACGCAGTTCACAAGCCACACCTTCATGCAGTACATCCAAGACCTCGGCAGCAAGGTCTGTTTTGCTTCTGTGGCACATCCATGGAGCAACGGCCAAGCGGAGAGGGCAAATGTTGAAGTGTTGCGAGTCCTGAGAACAAAGACCTTTGACAAGCTGCACAAGAGTGAAAGGCTCTGAATTGATGAGTTGTCGGCGGTTCTTTGGTCGATCAGGACGATGCCAAATCGAGCCACCGGCTAGACACCTTTTGCCCTGGTATACGGGCAGAAGCAGTTCTCCCCATGGAACTCATATACGGCCCCCTCGAGTGCTCACTTATGATGAGCTTGAGCAAGAGTCGTTGCGCCAATGACGCGACACTCCTTGAGGAAGATCGTCTTCGGGCGGCTGTGAGAGCGGCATGCTACCAGCAAGCCTTGCGCCGCTATCATAACCGCAAGGTTCATGCCCGAAGACTTGAGGAAGGTGACCTTGTTCTTCGACGCGTTCAGTCGGCCAAGAATTCCAACAAGTTAACACCGATGTTGAAGGCCCTTATCGGGTAATGCGAGTCACCAGGCCTGGCGCAGTCCGCCTGGAGACCGAAGATGCCGTCCCAGTGAGCAACTCCTGGAACATCGAGCATCTTCGCAAGTTTTACCCATAAGGCGCGGCTTGCTGGGCCTCCCGGCAAGCCACCTTTTGTACAGGCTTTGCCGACAAGGCATGTGACCCTTTGTACAAAGCCAGGCGCAGACCTTGAGCATAAATAAATGAAGCGCTGGCGCCCTAAGTTATAGCATGCATGCTAGGTCGAGTCTCTTCCTTGGTTAGGGTTGATAGTGCTTAGCAGCGACTAACCCCTAGCCTAGAGGTCGAGTGCGCGTCTGTCTGTTCCTTTTCTGTCCTCCTTTGGTTCGCAGGGCACATGAGCACTTCTGTTGAGCTACTCGGAAAGAAGGAAACGGATCGGCGCCCCGACCCCGGCAAGCCAGAGTTGCCGGGGGCTGGAAGCACAAGGATCCTACCGCGGCAAGATGAGATTGCCAAGGGCTGCGGATCCAGATAAGTCTTTTATCCTCTGTCATGCATTTCGAAACCGGACTGGGGCATGTGAAACCTCGTTTCTATCTCTGGGCTGCCGTGCTCCCCTTTTTCCTATACCTAGTGATTATTTCCTGGGTCCGGATTTGGTCATAGCCGCAGCGGCAAGGAGGTGGGACGAGGAGCCTAAAGCCCACCTCATCCCTGCCTCCGCCAAGAGCGCGAGAACGATCGAGTGGTGTGGGGGGACGGCAAGGCCTGTTGCCGGGCGAAAAAACGTTTATCTTAAAACAATAACAAGGATTCACTCCTTGTCACGGGATTTACCCGCGAATGAAAAACCCCGCAAGCATCCCTTTTGCATTAAAAACATCCCATACAGGTACAGTTTGTGCGAGATGAAAAACATGAGCAAGGGGATTACAAGTTTTAAATTTAACAAAGGCCCGCAGGCTTACAAACTAAAAAAGAGATAAGATGACCGTAATCCCTTTCTTGTCCCTCTCCTCAGGAGGCGGGTCAAGGAGGCGAAAGGGAAAAAGGGGCGCCTAGGCGAGCTACGAGCAGCAGAAAGCACCAAGAGAACATCTCGGTGGCCACCCACGGGCGGGCCGGTGATGACGGTGCCGGGAAAGGAGCTGGAAGACGAGGCGGCAGGAACAGCAATACGCGATGAAGGTGTCAGTGCCCGCGTACTCCGAGTTGACGGCCTTGCCGCCCGCCCTCTTCCTCTTCCGCAGCTTCCCGACGCCAGCCGCCCAAGGAGACAACCCCGCAAGGTTCAAGGAGCTGGCCCTGCCCCCGGCAGGCTTCTACCGAAGGAGCGGCCAGGTGCAGATGCTGCTGCTGCCGCGCTTGCCCAAGCGCGGGGCGTCTGACGCCTAGTCGGACTCGTCGCCGTTGTCCGCCCCGCTGTCCTCCTCGTCGCTCTCACTCGAGGACGAGCTTCCATCATCAGAATCTCCATCAGAGGAGCTCTCCATGCATCATTTCAGACAAGTTCCAAGATCCCCGAAGACCTTGACGGAGAGCAGGCCGTCCTCCATTAACTTGAAGTAGAGGACGAGCCCCGCTGTGAGGTTGTGGATGCGGGCGAACGTCTTCCATCCATGGTGGAGATACAAAACTCGAGGAGCTGGGAAGTCGACGTCAACTCGCGTGCCCCCATTCCCGCAGCCCCTCATGTGCAACCTGAGGGTCTGGGGCGGGGCACGCTCCATCACCCGAGCAAACGGAGTGGGGAGACTAAGACGACGACGCAGGGGCCAGCGGAGCCTGATGAAGAACTCGCAAGGCTGGTCTTCAACGTGCCCCTCCATCGGGAAGGGCATCATTGGCAGGGGCGAGGCCAGCGCATCGCCCCGTCCTCCTATTCCCCCTCCCCCTTCCCCTCGCGGTCGGTTCCACCACCACGGGTTCAGAAGGGGGAGGGACGCGCTGTCGAGCAGGTACCCTCGCCGCCACCGTCGAAGGACCAGAATTGCCTTTCTCCATGGCGGGTGAGAGGAAGGAGCAGAAGCAGAGAGAGATAGAAGATGGAAGAATGCGGGGTGCCATTTCCCCCTTTATCCTCTTTATAAAGGAACGGGGTTGAGGCTCGGCCGCCCTGCTCGGCCAATCCAGACACCGAAGGCGCGGGGAATCAGGACCGACCTGCCGCCCAACCAGCGGTGTCCCAGTTTCTCACCTCCACCGTTTTCCACCACGAGGACGCATGGCAGACATGCAGAACTGAGGGGACGAGTGAGGCGACCTCTCCCCACCCCGTGATCGTGGGGAGTGGACGCCGTGAAGACCACACCCCGACCCTGCGCAGTAAATGAGCTGCGCCTCCATGCCTCCCTCTTTTTACGGGGAAGACATGAGCCGCCTCTTTACTACGATGTGACACATGCATGTGGTAACCGCCCCACGCATGTCGCCCACATCACGCACACCCCTCCACACCGCGCCATGTGCGCGGGTCATGGGAGGTGGAGTGCGCGAAGAATCTTACCACGGTAAAAACCGCCCAACCTGCCCGCGCACCATTTTGGGCCTCACCCAACAACGTGTTGCGCATATGTGTGGCCCAGGCCTGGGGGCTCCTGTTGGTGTACAAAAATAGGGGTGCATCTTTGTACCCCTTTTCCTAGTGCACGGGCAGTCAGAGCCGCGCCCACAGCCACACCAAGCAGAACGAGGGAGGTGAGCCAAGGTAAGATCGAAGCTCAAGACAATCAAAGCAACGCCAAGGCCAAGACCACAAAGACAGGGGGACGAAGCAAGTTCCCCTGGCAAGACCCTTGCCAGGTGGCCTCAGTGGCCCCGGCAAGACTCTTGCCGGGACAGCTCGCCCCGCGCCAACAGTGCGAGCCACCCTTGAGCCCACGGCCCCCAGTGCCATCATCAGTGTGGGGCTAGGGCTCGGGAAGGCACCCCTGTGGTGGCTTGTAGATCTTTGTGAAGACATATTCAAGATCATATTAGAAGATGTCAATTCTCGGCAAGATCCTTGCCAGGGAAGGCCACCAGACCCCCGGCAAGATCCTTGCCGGGGACGACAACACGCCACGGCGAGACCCTTGCCGGGCCACCCGGCAAGGCCCTCGCCAAAGACGTCGGCAAGGCCATTGCCAAGCCCACGTCAACCAAGCTTCCACCATCGTTCACATGCAGCTGCCAGCCCAACCAGCTGGGCGGGCACCTGCGTGGCGACATGCAGCTCCCAGGCCAACTCATCAAGCGCCTGCGTGGCGGCATGTAGATCTTCATGAAGGCTCCACCACCGCACCAACTCAGCTGCCTGCCTGCCTACATGGCACCGCACGCATCCCTGGCCAAGGCGCGTGTTGAAGCGAGGAGGAGCAGCGACAGACGGGACGGGCCTCGCCCCCGTCCCCGATAAAGCAAGAGGACACCTAAGAGATGCATTAAATGCACCTTGTCCTGTAATACAAGGGATAACCTCGTGCCACTGTAGACCTTTCCACCTCATGTGTGCCATTGTGGCAACCCCTTTTTCCTATAAAAGGAGGCCCGCAGCGACGAGGATGGGGATTCGGCTCTTTCGAACCACACGCTGACCACGGCTAGTTGGAAAGTAATCCTTTGAGGGGCTTGTTCGGGGTATCTTCACCCCGACCAGTAGAGAAAATAGTTGCTACTCAACCTACCGAACCTACTGAAAATGTTTACTTTGAAATTCCTTCGGGTATGATAGAGAAACTGCTAGCTAATCCTTTTGCAGGAGATGGAACATTACATCCCGACTTACACTTAATCTATGTGGATGAAGTTTGTGGATTATTTAAGCTTGCAGGTGTGCCCGATGATGTTATCAATAAGAAGGTCCTCCCTTTATCTTTGAAGGGAGATGCATTGACATGGTATAGGTTATGTGATGATATGGGATCATGGGACTACAAACAGTTGAAATTGGAATTCCATCAGATGTTTTATCCTATGCATCTTGTTCATCGTGATCGTAATTATATATATAATTTTTGGCCTCGCGAAGGATAAAGCATCGCTCAAGCTTGGGGGATGCTTAATTCAATGTTATATTCATGCCCCAATCATGAGCTCTCAAGAGAAATGATTATTCAAAAAAATTATGCTCGGCTTTCTGACAACAATCGCTCCATTCTTGATACTTCTTGTACTGGTTCCTTTATGATGAAGACTATTGAATTCAAATGGAATTTATTGGAGAGAATTATACACAACTCTGAAGATTGGGATCTCGAAGAAGGTAAGGAGTTAGGTATAACACCTAAGTTTGATTGTGTTAAATCTTTTATGGATACCGATGTTTTCCGTAAATTTAGCACTAAATATGGACTTGACTCTGAGATAGTAGCTTCTTTCTGTGAATCTTTTGCTACTCATGTTGATCTCCCTAAGGAGAAGTGGTTTAAATATAATCCTCCCATTGAAGTGAAAGTAGTTGCACCTATTAAAGATGAAGAAAATACTATCACTTATAATGATCCTATTGTACCTACTTCTTATGTTGAGAAACCACCTTTCCTTGTTAGAATAAAGGATCATGCTAAAGTTTCAACTGTAGTCAAGAGAAGTAATATTAGGACACAAGCCCCCTTAGAAAGTGAAAGTTGAACCTAATCTTGCTATGGTTAAAGATCTCTTGGCTGATAATATTGATGGGCATGTTTTTTATTTCTATGATGAGACTGCTAGAATTGCTAAACCTGGTGCTAAAGATAAACATAGACCTGTGGTAGGCATGCCTGTTATTTCTGTTAAAATAGGAGATCATTGTTATCATGGCTTGTGTGATATGGGTGCTAGTGTCAGCGCAATACCTCATTCCTTATACAAAGAAATTATGCATGATATTGCACCTACTGAGATAGAAGATACCAATGTTACCATTAAGCTTCCTAATAGAGATACTATTTCACCGATTGGGATTGTTAGAGATGTTGAAGTCTTGTGTGGGAAGGTTAAATATCCTGCTAATTTTCTTGTTCTTGGTTCCCCACAAGATAGCTTTTGTCCCATTATATTTGGTAGACCCTTCTTGAATATTGTTAATGCTAAGATAGACTGCAATAAGGATATTGTTTCTGTTGGTTTAGGGGATATGTCTGATGAGTTTAATTTTGTTAAGTTTCGTAGACAACCCCATGATGAGGAATTGCCTAGTAAATATGAAATTATTGGTCTTGCTTCTATTGTTGTGCCTCCTAATGATCCTTTAGAACAATATTTGCTACACCATGAGAATGATATGTTTATGAATGAAAGAAGGGAAATAGATGAAGTATTCTTTAAACAAGAACCCATTCTGAAACACAATTTGCCTGTTGAAATCCTAGGGGATCCTCCTCCACCCAAGGGTGATCCTGTGTTTGAGCTTAAACCATTACCTGATACCCTTAAATATGCTTATCTTGATGAAAAGAAGACATATCATGTTATTATTAGTGGTAACCTTTCAGAGCATGAAGAAGAAAAATTATTGAAAACTCTGAAGAAGCACCGTGCTGCTATTGGATATACTCTTGATGATCTTAAGGGCATTAGTCCCACTCTATGTCAACACAAAATAAATTTGGAGAAAGATGCCAAACCAGTTATTGATCACCAACGACGGCTGAATCCTAAGATGAGAAGTGGTAAGAAAGGAAATATTAAAGCTCCTTGAGGCAGGTATAATGTATCCCATTGCTGATAGTCAGTGGGTAAGTCATGTCCATTGTGTCCCTAAGAAGGGAGGTATTACTGTTGTTCCTAATGATAAAGACGAATTGATCCCACAAAGAATTATTACAGGTTATAGGATGGTAATGGATTTCCGCAAATTAAATAAGGCTACTAAAAAGATCATTACCCCTTACCTTTTATTGATCAAATGCTAGAAAGATTATCCAAACATACACATTTTTGCTTTCTAGATGGTTACTCTGGTTTTTCTCAAATACCTGTGTCAGCTGATGATCAAGCAAATACCATTTATACTTGCCCTCTCGGTACTTTTTCTTACAGATGTATGCCTTTTGGTTTATGTAATGCACCTGCTACCTTTCAAAGATGCATGATGGCTATATTATCTGACTTTTGTGAAAAGATTTGTGAGGTATTCATGGATGATTTCTCTGTTAATGGATCCTCTTTTGATGATTGCTTGAGCAACCTTGATCGAGTTTTGCAGAGATGTGAAGAAACTAATCCCGTTTTGAATTGGGAGAAATGACACTTTATGGTTAATGAAGGTATTGTCTTGGGGCATAAAATTTCTTAAAGATGCATTGAAGTTGATAAAGCTAAAGTTGATGCTATTGAAAAGATGACATCTCCCAAAGACATTAAAAGGTACAAGAAGCTTCCTCAGTCACGCCGATTTTTCTAGGAGGTTCATTAAGGACTTCTCAAAAATTTCTCGGCCTCTGACTAATCTATTACAAAAAGATATTCCTTTTGTCTTCTATGATGATTGTGTAGAAGCATTTGAAATACTTAAGAAAGCATTGATTTCTACACCTATTGTTCAGCCACCTGATTGGAATTTACCCTTTGGAATTATGTGTGATGCTAGTGATTATGCTGTAGGTGTTGTTCTAGGGAAAAGAGTTGATAAGAAATTAAATGTTATTCAATATGCTAGTAAAACTCTAGACAATGCCCAGAGAAATTATGCTACTACTGAAAAGAATTTTTAGCAGTTGCTTTTGCTTGTGATAAGTTCAGACCTTATATTGTTGATTCTAAAGTAACTATTCACACTGATCATGCTGCTCTTAAATACCTTATGGAAAAGAAAGATGCTAAACCTAGACTTATTATATGGGTTCTCCTGCTACAAGAATTTGATTTGCATATTATTCATAGAAAGGGAGCTGAGAACCCCGTTGCAAACAACTTGTCTAGGTCAGAAAATGTTCTTGATGACCCACTACCTATTGATGATAGCTTTCCTGATGAACAATTAAATGTCATAAATGCTTCTTGTACTGCTCCATGGTATGCTTATTATGCTAGTTATATTGTGGCTAAATTTATACCACCTAGTTTTACATACCAGCAAAAGAAAAAGTTCTTCTATGATTTGAGACATTACTTTTGGGATGACCCACATCTTATAAAGAAGGTGTAGATGGTATTATTAGACATTGTGTACATGAGCATGAACAGGAACAAATCCTACGCAAGTGTCACTCGAAGGCTTATGCAGGACACCATGCTAGAGATAGAACTACACATAAGGTATTGCAATCCGGTTTTTATTGGCCTACTCTATTCAAGGATGCCCATAAGTTTGTCTTGTCTTGTGATGAATGTCAAAGAATTGGTAATATTAGTAGAAGTCAATAAATGCCTATGAACTATTCACTGGTTATTGAACCATTTGATGTTCGGGGCTTTGATTATATGGGATTGTTTCCTTCCTCTAATGGGTATACAGATATTTTAGTTGCTCTTGATTATGTTACTAAGTGGGTAGAAGCTATTCCAACTAGTAGTGCTGATCATAACACCTCTATTAAGATGCTTAAAGAAGTTATTTTCTCGAGGTTTGGAGTCCCTAGATATTTAATAACTGATGCTGATTCACATTTTATTCATGGTGCCTTCCGTAAAATGCTTGCTAAGTATGATGTTAATCATAGAATTGCATCTCCTTATCACCCACAGTCCAGTGGTCAAGTAGAATTGAGTAATACAGAGCTCAAATTAATTTCGCAAACGAATGTTAATAGATCTAGAAAGAATTGGTCCAAGAAACTTGATGATGCATTATGGGCCTATAGAACTACATATAAAAATCCTATGGGTATGTCTCCGTATAAATGGTTTATGGTAAAGCATGTCACTTCCCTCTTGAATTAGAACATAAGGCATATTGGGCTATTAAAGAGCTCAACTGTGAATTCAAACTTGCTGGTGAGAAGAGGCTTTTTGACATTAGCTCACTTGATGAATGGAGAACCCAGGCTTATGAAAATGCCAAGCTGTTTAAAGAAAAAGTTAAAAGATGGCATGATAAAAGGATACAAAAGCGTGAGTTCAATGTAGGTGATTATGTATTGCTATACAACTCTCGTTTTAGATATTTTGCAGGCAAACTTCTCTCTAAATGGGAATGACCTTACGTTATCGAGGAGATCTATCGTTCTGGTGCCATAAAAATCAACAACTTCGAAGGCACAAATCCGAAGGTGGTGAACGGTCAAAGAATTAAACATTATATCTCAGGAAATCCTATGAATGTTGAAACTAATATTACTGAAACCGTAACCCCGGAGGAATACATAAGGGACATTTTCCGGAATGTTTCAGAATCCGAAAAGGAATAGGTACGTGGTACGGTAAGTAAAACGACTCCAAAACAGTTCTAATGACAATTTT
This sequence comes from Triticum aestivum, assembly GCF_018294505.1. Taxonomy (NCBI): domain Eukaryota; kingdom Viridiplantae; phylum Streptophyta; class Magnoliopsida; order Poales; family Poaceae; genus Triticum; species Triticum aestivum. Next base: position 307,046,993 of record NC_057797.1, read on the forward strand.
TCTTTGTTTTGGAATATTTAGAAAAATAGGAAAATAAGAAGCTGTCCGGGAAGGACACGAGGCTTCCACGAGGGTGGGAGGCGTGCCCTACCGCCCTGGGTGTGCCCCCTGCCTCATGGGCACCTCGTGTGCTCTCCAGACTCCGTTTTCTTGCACGATACTCCTTTTGGTTTGTAAAAATTCATTATATAATCTCCCGAAGGTTTTGACCATCATACCACGCAAATATCCTCTGTTCTTGTTTCGAGCTGTTTTCTATCAGGGTTGTCAAGGCCAGGCATCATGACGCCCCCCTCCTCCAACAATGGTGACAATGATGCTTGGCTAATGAAGATCGAGCTGAAGAGGGAAGAACCTATGGAGATCAACAAGGATGAAGGGATCAAAAAGGCCACGGAGGACCAAGTTCTGGCAGCAGAAGACATCCTTCAACTTGATCATAATCTTTTTACCCCAACTGAGATCGAAGCTTTCAAGATGATTGAGTTAGCCCGTATACAAAAAATGTATCTCACACGTGAATTTTTTTGTTGAAGGAGCATATCATCGCACTCAAGGGCATTATCCGCAAGTTGGAGGACCTCCTACGCTCGATGTGTGACTATCCATCATCAACAACTCCACCTTCTTCACCAACAAAGAAGAACTGAGTATCTGGTATGGGCACTCCCCTTGGCGACTGCCAAGCTTGGGGGAGTGCCCCGGTATCGTATCACCATCACATTTATCTTTACCGTTTTTCTTAGTTTGATCCTTTTGGTAATATCTTGATCTAGTAGAATAAAGTTTTAGTATGATCTAGTTGTGAGTTTTTCTTTATGATCCCTCTATGTAATCGAGTCCGTGAGCTATATAATAAAGATTAGTGTTGAGTCAAGGGCTTGATTATTTTGCTATGATCTTGAGGGAATTAAATAAAAGAAAAGAAAAGAAATAAAGAGATCATATGGATCTTATGGAGAGTAATGAGCTCACATATAAAGAGTATGATGAATAAAAGTTGTTGAGAGTTGACAAACATAGTTTTGGTCATCGTTGCAATTAATAGGAAGTAATAAAGAAAGAGAGGTTCACATATAAATATAGTATCTTGGACATCTTTTATGATTGTGAGCACTCATTAAAGTATGATATGCTAAAGAGTTGATGTTGGACAAGGAAGACAACGTAATGGGTTATGTTTTCTTTCATCTGAGATAAATTATATTGTCATGGATCGTCCAACATGTTGAGCTTGCCTTTCCCTATCTTGCTAGCCAATTCCTTTGCACCAAGTAGAGATACTACTTGTGCTTCCAAATATCCCTAAACCCGTTTTTTCCATGAGAGTCCACCATATCTACCTATGGATTGAGTAAGATCCTTCAAGTAAATTGTCATCGGTGCAAGCAATAAAAATTTCTCTCTAAATATGTATGACTTATTAGTGTGGAGAAAATAAGCTTTATACGATCTTGTGATGTGGAAGAAATAAAAGTGACGGACTACATAATAATGGTCCATATCACAAGTGGCAATATAAAGTGACGTTCTTTCACATTAAGATTTTGTGCATCCAACCATAAAAGCGCATGACAACCTCTGCTTCCCTCTGCGAAGGGCCTATCTTTTACTTTTTCTACCTTATATAAGAGTCATGGTGATCTTCACCTCTCCTTTTTAAATTTTATCCGTTGGCAAGCACAATGTGTTGGAAATATCTAGATACATATAGCTAATTGGATGTGAGTTTGCATGAACTATTATTGTTGGCATTACCCTTGAGGTAAAAAGTTGGGAGGCAACACTATAAGCCCCTATCTTTCTCTGTGTCTGATTGAAACTCCATACCCATAAGTATTGCATGAGTGTTAGCAATTGTGAAAGACTAAATGATAGTTGAGTATGTGGGCTTGCTGAAAAGCTCTTATATTGACTCTTTCCTATGTTATGATAAATTGCAATTGCCTCAATGGCTGAGATTAGAGTTTGTTGGTTCTCAATGAAGTTTATGATTCCTACTTGAAATTGTGACTGAATTGTTACTTTAGCATCAGAGATTATATGACAATATATAATATATGTTGATGTTCTATGAATGATCATGATGCCCTCATGTCCATATTTTATTTTTTATCGACACCTCTATCTCTAAACATGTGGACATATTTTTTGATTTCGGCTTTCGCTTGAGGACAAGCGTGGTCTAAGCATGGGGGAGTTGATACGTCCATTTTGCATCATGCTTTTATATCGATATTTATTGCATTATGGGCTGTTATTACACATTATGTCACAATACTTATGCCTATTCTCTCTTATTTAACAAGGTTTACATGAAGAGGGAGAATGCCGCAGCTGGGATTCTGGGCTGGAAAAGGAACAAATATTAGAGAGCTATTCTGCACAGCTCCAAAAGTCATGAAACTTCACGGAATTTATTTCCAGAATATATAAAAAATACTGAGCACAAGAAGTACCAGATGGGGGCCACCCACCAGCCACAAGGGTGAGGGGTGCGCCCCCTGCCTCGTGGGCCCCCTGGTGGCCCTCCGGTGCCCATCTTCTACTATATGAGGTCTTTCGTCCAATAAAAAATCGTAAGCAAGCTTACGGGACGAAACTCCGCTGCCAAGAGGCGGAACCAATCTAGGGCTCCGGCGAAGCTGTTCTGCCGGGGAAACTTCCCTCCGGGAGGGGGAAATCATCACCATCGTCATCACCAACGATCCTCTCATCGGGAGGGGGTAAATCTCCATCACCATCTTCACCAGCACCATCTCATCTCAAACCCTAGTTCATCTATTGAATCCAATCTTTGTATCCAAACCTCAGATTGGTACCTGTGGGTTGCTAGTAGTGTTGATTACTCCTTGTAGTTGATGCTAGGTGGTTTACTTGGTGGAAGATTATATGTTTAGATCCATTATGCATATTAATACCCCTCTGATTATGAACATGAATATGCTTTGTGAGTAGTTACGTTTGTTACTGAGGACATGGGAGAAGTCTTACTGTTAGTAGTCATGTGAATTTGTTATTCGTTCGATATTTTGATGAGATGTATGTTGTCATCCCTCTAGTGGTGTCATTTGAACATTGACTACATGAAACTTCACCATTGTTTGGGCCTAGAGGGAGGCATTGGGAAGTAATAAGTAGATGATGGGTTGCTAGAGTGACAGAAGCTTAAACCCTAGTTTATGCATTGCTTCGTAAGGGGCTGATTTGGATCCATATGTGTCATCTTTTGTTAGGTTTACCTTAATACTTCTGTTGTAGTTGTCGATACTTGCAATGGGGGTTAATCATAAGTGGGATGCTTTTCCAAGTAAGGATAGCACCCAAGCACCGGTCCACCCACATATCAGATTATCAAAGTACCGAACACGGATCATATGAACGTGATGAAAACTATCTTAACGATAATTCACATGTGTCCTCGGGAGCGCTTTTCCATATATAAGAAATTGTCCAGGCTTGTCCTTTTCTACAAAAAGGATTGGGCCATCTTGTTGCACCTTATTTACTTTTATTACTCGCTACTCGTTACCAATTACCTTATCACAAAACTATCTGTTACCAATAATTTCAGTGCTTGCAGAGAATACCTTGCTGAAAACCGCTTATCATTTCCTTCTGCTCCTTGCTGGGTTCGACACTCTTACTTATCGAAAGGACTACGATAGATGCCCTATACTTGTGGTTCATCACTTGCCATGCTCGGCCATAATTCGTATGTCATTTACCAGGTAAGCTTACTGCCTGGATCATGCGATAACTATCTCTTACTTATGTCCGGCAAAAACCTTTTAGGATGCCGCTCACATTAGGACACAATGTACAATCCCATAATCTATTTGTGGTAGCGGCACGCCATCCATGTTACCAGATCGTAGCAGTTCAGAGGCAACACTGCCGGATAGTAGTCTAAGGACAGATATTATAGTCCTTGCGGCTCTACTCAAGGCAGAAAGAGATGGTGTGGTTGCCATGAATAAGGTAATCTTGATCTTGAGGGTGGAAATTATGCAATTAGCTGCACGCATTATGCAAGCAACCTAAGAATTGGAGGAAGTAAGAATGTTGCATTTGAAGACGGAGGAGGTCCTGTTGCTTCTGCTATCTGAAGCCTAGGGTAATCCCAGATCTTCTTTAGATACGAGTTGAAATTGTCATTAGATTAGTATACTTGCATGTTTGTCATGTCTCTACATGGATTATGTTGTAAGACCCCCTATGTTGTCCACGTGTTGTAATGATCTGAACTTTTTAGGCGAGGTAATCCTCAGTACTTGTATGATTGAAAGAAGGTGAAGTGTTTTTTGTGTGAGCATATTGTATTCGATGAAATAACAGTTTGACTCAAAGTGTATCCAACCTACTGAATTTGAAGATCACGACATTTCTAAATCAAATACATATATAATGGTGGAATAAATCTTTGTCGTGGATTTGAAGAAATAAATAACAAAACGTAGAATGATGTATGGATATTCGTAATCGAATACAAATTGGATTTGAATTTAGTTGCCAGGGCCAAGGGTAAACGTGAATGCTAATTCTCCCAAATTTGAACATAGTGGCAAAACACCCACTATCATTTGTCGGCTGCCCGAAGTAAGTGTTTGCGAGATGGAAATTATTGTCTAACCCCGATACTTTAGATCCTAATCGACCCGATTTCCACAGCTGTCGATGGTGGTAGACTAGTAACTTCAATTAGACATGACACGTCTGCCTCTTAGCCAGTTCAGACACGGTAGGCACCAAACGTGGGCGGGAAAACATGTTTGATTCAAGCTTGTCTGAAAGACCTCTGTCTCTCCCTCCATTTCCCCATTCATACACAGTGGGCCGCAAAACAAACTCTCCTCATCCGAAATTGATGTAGGCAAATATTTTAAATAGGGTCAAATGTGTAACTGCCCTCAGACGTGACACAACCGCCCCTACATGTCAGCCCCATTCATATAATGTGGGCGCCAACCGTGGGCATAAAAAGACCCTCTCCTCGCCCGAAATCGCTACCGGCAAATATTGGGGAAATGCGAGATCACCGTCCTATCCCCAACCTATGAGATGTCCGAAATTTTAAACGAGGGATAAGTCTGTAACTTTCCCACATTTCAGACAAGCGCGTCCCAAAGTTTGAGATCCCCCCTCCCCCTCCGTTTCCCAATTCATACACCGTCGGCACCACAACAACCTCCCCACTCCGGCCAGCCACCCCATCCTCCACCTTGCCGGAGTCCCTACCCCTACCCCGTCATCCACTTCAAGAGATGGACGTCTCTCATCGACAGCGTCGGATCAGGATCCTATCATCGCATCCTCTCGCTTCATCAGCGCCATCGTCCACCTTGTCGTTGCCGCTCCTACGACTGCCTCGTCCACGACAACAGGACTTATCCCCCGACCCGGCTGTCTGCAGTCTAAAGTCTTCTTCCGCGCCGCTAACAGCCATCGCATACAGTACACCATCAACGTATCAGCAGAAAGCTTCAAATATGGGATATCGGGTTCGTATCGGTTGGGCTTTGACATATCGGATGTCGGATATCTAGTGATATATCGGACGATATGTAGTGATATGGGAGAAACCAAGTCTTTTTTTTTTCATTATTCTTGTCGAAACATTTACTTTTAGTAAAATAAAATGTATGATCTCAATGCTTTAACATAAGACTTTTAGATTCCTCGTTTATTAACTTGTTGATAAAGAAACTATTAAGTAAGGATTCACAAAATCCTTACTCTATGATTCAAAACAATACAATATATATGCATTTGTACAAAACAATGTGCATGACTTGATAATATATAATAAAGTTGTAAAAATATATAATGAAGTTTTAAATGCATAATGTTATTTTACAGCTTTCTAATAAAGAATTGTTGTCATATACATATCGTTCTATATCGGTGGACATATCGGGCTAGATATCGGCCCTATCGGTTGATATTTCGGTCCATATCACATGATATGATGGAAAATGATATTTACCAAATGATATGTTATGCTTATATCGTTAGAGCCCCAAAAGTGATATATCAGCCTATATATCGATCATATCGGCCTAGACTTAAAAGCTTGATCAGTAGGGCCCTACATGGCCTCGCAAGAGTGGTGGTACTCTTTCATATCTTCTTAAGTTATTGATCTCACCCGAAAAATAGATCGTAACTTGTTTACTGTAATTTTCTTGTTTGTAGCAAATCGTAGTGGCTAGTTGAAAGCAAACATTGGTTGCGAAGTAGCCTTTGTCAGGTTTACACCTTCAGATCCGCCATGGCACAGTCACTATACTCGTAAAGCTTATGGTTTCCCCCCTTTATATTCACTACCATCATCGTAGGTGCTTCATGTCATGATAACACTACTCCTCTATACCTCAACCCAACAAGCAAAACAACATACCACTCATAATTCCAAAGCTTAGTTGTTGAAAGACGAATCTGATATGATGCTCATATTACTCAAACAGAGAAATTTCATTGGTCAGATAATGTTCCTATTTTGTTTCGAAAAGCATGTGTGCCACATATAGAGAGACTGCAGGGATTTGCATTTCTCTATGCACTTTGGTTCATCATGGGTGGGCAACACACATTGTATTATCTTACTAGCAATATGCTCATTGATACGTCTCCAACATATCTATAATTTTTAATTGTTCCATGCTATTATATTATCTGTTTTGGATGTTTAATGGCTTTAACATACCTTTTTATATTTTTTTGGGGACTAACCTACTAACCAAAGGCCCAGTGCAAATTGTTGTTTTTTGCCTATTTCAGTGTTTCGCAGAAAAGGAATATCAAACGGAATCCAAATGGAATGAAACCTTCGGGAGAGTTATTTTTGGAACAAATGTGATCCAGGAGACTTGCAGTGGACGTCAAGAAAGAAGCGAGGAGGCCACGAGGCAGGAGGGTGTGCCCAAGGGGGCCAGGTGCGCCCCCACCCTCGTGGGCCCCTCGCAGCTCCACCGACCTACTTATTCCTCCTATATATTCCCATATATCCTGAAAACATCCGAGAGAACCACGAAACCCTATTTCACCGCCGCAACTTTCTGTACCCGGGAGATCCCATCTTAGGGCCTTTTCCGGCGCTCCGCCGAAGGGGGGATCGATCATGGAGGGCTTGTACATCAACACCATAGCCTCTCCGATGATGTGTGAGTAGTTTAGCGCAGTTCTTCGGGTCCATAGTTATTACATAGATGGATTCTTCTCTCTCTTTAGATCTCAATACAAAGTTCTCCTCGATTCTCTTGGAGATCTATTCGATCTAATTCTTTTTGCGGTGTGTTTGTCGAGATCCGATGAATTGTGGGTTTATGATCAAGATTATCTATGAACAATATTTGATTCTTCTTTGAATTCTTTTATGCATGATTTAATATCTTTGCAAGTCTCTTCGAATTATCAGTTTGGTTTGGCCTACTAGATTGATCTTTCTTGCAATGGGAGAAGTGCTTAGCTTTGGGTTCAATCTTGCACTGTCCTTTCCCAGTGACAGCAATGGCAGCAAGGCACGTATTGTATTGTTGCCATCGAGGATAAAAAGATGGGGTTTTTTGTCATATTGCTTGAGTTTATCCCTCTACATCATGTCATCTTGCATAATGCGTTACTCTGTTCCTATGAACTGTAACATCCCAAATTTTCAATTTGGAATGTTATACACTAGATCATCATTGCATATCATACTTTATTTGCTGTTGGTTTGATCCTAGAAATTCTATGCAACTCAAGGACCCATGGAGAGAGTTGGGGATTTTGTTATTTTCATATTTGAGTTTTCTCAAATTTTAAGAATAGGATCATTTGATTTTAATTATTTTATCATCAATTATTTCTATTACAAAAATATGAGAGAGGGAATAAAATGACTTTCCCAAAATAAAGAAATATTGACGATTTAATAACAAAATCAAATAAGATTTTATTTCGGAGTTTTGTGTTATTTTATTTGTATTTAGGAAAAATGCGCGTTTTTCAAAATTTCATTTAGGCCCCAAATAAATGTTCACTTTGTCCGACCTGATTTTAGAAACCGGGGAAAATTTATTTCGGGATTTTTGGAGTCCGTTTAGTATTTCTTTTATTTGTTTTTCTGCGTGAAATATTTCAAAAAAAATGCAACCGACCTATGGGTCATGTCCGACCTGGACACTAGGCCCGTCCAGGCTTTATAAGCCGGGGAGCCCAGCCCGGGAACTCCCAAATCCTAGTGCCCCAGCCCCGCCGCCCTAGCGCCGCCGCCTTCCCCGCCGTCGCCCTGGGCAGCCGCGCTGCGCCGCCGCCGCCCCGCGCGGCCACCCCGCGCTGCCGCCGACCCCCGTCGCCGCCGGAGCACCGCCGCCGCCCGCCGGATCCGTCGCCGGAGTTGCCGGAGGTAGTTTTTTTAGTCGCCGTTTTTCCGACGGTTTTATTCGTTTTTTTAGTTTCGGTTTTTTAAATAGATCGGTTTTCCGATTTATTTAAATAGCAAGCGTTCGTTCGTTCGTTCTAGCGAACGTTCGTCGTTTTTCTTTTCTTGGATTAAATCTGCGATTTTTCTGATCGCGATTTCAGATCCGATTTTCGTTTTAGTATAACTTTTCGCTCGTTTATCGGAATGAGGTGATTCAAGCGCCTGGAGTTTCGTCTCGAAACCCTCTATACGTTTAATCAACTCAAACAAGTTTTTTCTACTGTAAAAGTTGACTTAGATCTAGAATTGTAAATGAAGTTTGTTTCTTTCGCCGTTTGACTTTCATTGCTTCGTTTGATTTGATTCTTTTTGCAAACCGGAGTTTTTAAGTTGAACCATCTGGTTAGATCTCTTATTTGAGTTTTACCTGTGCATTTGTTGAGCACTTATTGTATGCTTGTTTGTTTGTTTGCGATAGAATACCCGGAGTGCGCGGCCTGTTACTTCGAATCTCTAGGTTTCACAGATCATCAGCAAGGCAAGTAACACTTTGATCATGCTTCCCAACTATCCAGTTTTATTGCATTAGATCAATCCTCACACATTGCATGATTAGGATCTAATTAAACTGTGGGTTTGGGAAGTAGTTGAGGTAGTACCTATTACCTGTTGTATTATCAAACCTTTGGGAGTTACTTCTACGTTTGCCTATTATGCCATGCTATGCTAGTAGACGTGGATTGGGTGAGTGAATATCCATGACAGATGTGAGTTTGTTAATTAATGGTTTATCTAAGGTGGCAACTTAAACACACATCTGGGTGGATTGAGGTACCTGGGTATTCCAGGATTGCCTGTTTTCTTTTGGACTGCCACCCAGGCCCAAAGGGATCATGAGATTTTTCATACTAGAAACTTCCGTGTGCAGCCACAAGCTATTATGGGCTCTAGCATAGTTGATTAAGTCGTGCAAACTCTTACATGGTAGACTAGCAGATGTAGGGGAAAGTAGGTGTAACGGTCTATCCATCGTAAGGTGCTAGCGCTTCTGAAAGACTATGCCTCGGTCATCCGTTTCTCAAACACCATGTAGTGCGAGAAACCAAACGGAGGCGATCGAGTCTTGTGGGGAAAAGTGCGCAAACCTCTGCAGAGTGTATAATCTAATCATGGTTAGCCGTGTCCCCGGTTATGGACATCTTGAGTATCTAGTACTTGGATTATCATGTGAATCTCAGCATGTTACTATAAAATTAAGTTTGACGGGTTTGTTTAATGATGTTTAATTGGGATTGAGGATGCTGTCAACCATTCTCAATGTTTAACAACTACCATGATAGTTAAATACAATTTATTCCTTTGCAGTAGGGAAAACTTTGCTTTACGCAAAACTGTAACCATAGAGCTTTCCACCAGCCAAATATGCATATAGTATAGCTGTTTCATTCCATTACTTTCTATGTGTTACTTTGCCAGCATATTCCATGTGTTGACCCGTTTTTGGGCTGCAACGTTAATGTTTCAGATTTTTCCGACGACGATTAAGGAGTTTTAGGTCGTGGTTCTATACTCAGTGATGCCGTTGGAGTTGATGGACTCACTTATCTTCTAAGCCTTCCCCTGTTATCGTTATTAGATGGCCTTAAGCCATATTTATTGTAATAAGTTCTCTATTGAGACACTCAATGTAATAAGTGTGTGATTTCTACTCTGTTATAAATCCTTCAAGTACTATGTGGTGTCAGCATTACTGATCCAGGGATGACACCCGAGCATAGAGATCAGACTGTTTGAGGTATGGTCGCTACAAAGATGGTATCAGAGCACACGCTGACTGTAGGACACGACCACTAAGCTAAAGACATAGATCATTACTCACTCTCTTCTCTTCTGACCTCTCATCTTTTCTACTCTTTAGGATGGCGGATGCAAGGAGCAAGTTCACGCAACTGGATGAAGATACACCCTTTGGACGTCACTTGAAGGAAGTCACTAGATACCTGAACATAGGAGTACCAAGCTTCATCGGAACCTACAACGCCACTTTACCTGAAGAAGAGCGCTGGATGATTCAAGTTCAAGTTCCTGGAAGGACGTTCATGCCAGTCACTGAGCCCATAGAGTTTTCTTTTGATGCACCAACTTGGAGTCTAGGAAAGAGCATGGCAGCTCACATCGCCATGGGACGCATTGGAGAAGTCTACCGCAATGATCGCAAGGATACTATCTACCAGATTTGTGGGCGCCTAGATGAGCACTGGGAGATGATCAGCACCAGAAAGGATAGATCAATTGCAGCTTTTATCCAGGAGTTAAACCAGCACATTCGACGTCAGGAGAACCAGATGTGCGCCGACATGATAGACCTGAAGACGGCAAGGACAAGAATCAAGGAACTGGAGGAAGAACTCAAGGCTACACGTGAAGATTATGAAGAGGAAATAGAAGTATTAGTGGATAAGAATGCCGACCTAACAATGAAGATCGGGATATTTATGGGAGGCCCTACACCAGTAGATGAAGATGAAGAACCCAAGGAGATTCGCCTGGAAGACTACATCATCATCGACGACATCGACTCGGATCCAGATGATAGCGATGATGACTATGTTGATGAAGCCGGAGCAGATATCATGGAGTCTACAACCGAAGAATATTTCTAGTAGACCAACTCATCAGTAGTATTAGTCCACCATGTAAATACAGTAGTCCGAGCACTTTTGCGATAGTTAGATCGATTGTATGCCCTTGTTTGATTGAATGAAGTGAATTGTTTGTTTTTGCCTCATGTGCATATGGGTAGTGTTTTGTCTTTAGACCCCCTCTATTCTTAAATCTCATCTTTTCTAAACCCTCAGATGCCTCCGAGACGTGACCCCGGATTTACCTTCCCACCGGAGCTCACCGAGTTGATTCAGCAGCTGAACACATTGATGCAATTGCTAGTCCAGAATCAGAATCAAGGGAACAACAACAACAACCCACCACCACCACCTGTTGATCACTTAGCCCGTTTTCTTAGGCTGAATCTGCCGGTGTTTTCCAGTAGCACCGAGCCGATAGTATCAGATGATTGGCTCCGCAAGACAGCTAGAGAGTTGACCACATCTGGATGCACAGATGCGGAGAAGGTGAAGTTTTCCGCACATCAGCTTGAAGGACCCGTAGCTTCATGGTGGGAGAATTTCACAGCCACTTTCCCTGTCGACACTGTCACATCGGACCAGTTTCAGCAGGCTTTTCGAACTTCCCATGTTTCAGCAGGAGCTATGGCCTTGAAGAAGCGAGAGTTTCGCAACTTGCGCCAAGGAGGATGGACAGTTGGCCAGTATGTGGAGGACTTTAGTAAATTAGCATGTTATGCCCCATATGACATTGCTACGGATGCAGCCAAGCAGGAGAAGTTTCTGGAAGGACTAAATTATGAGTTGAGCATGCAGTTGATGGTAGCAACCTTCAACAACTACCAGGAGTTGGTAGATCGTGCTCTTATGATTGAAGGGAAGCAACAACAAATTGAAAATCGCAAAAGGAAGTATGCACAAGGAAAGTACAATTCAGGAGCTCAGCAGAAGCCACGATTTACCCCTAGACCAGGAGGACATTTTCAGCATACCCATGGAGGAGGTAGCTCGCACTATCACAATGGCACCAAGAATGGTAATGGTAATGGAGGAAGCAACGGCCAGAACCGTACCAACCCATCAACCCCAGCCAAGAAAGACCTGAGCCAAGTCACTTGCTTTAAGTGTCAGAAGACCGGACATTATGCCAATGAATGTCCTGAAGGCCAGAATGGCAATGGAAGCTCTGGGAAGAAGCCGAACCCTTTCAACAGGGGACAGGTGAACCACGTTAACGTGGAGGAGGTTGAAGAGCAGCCGGATGCAGTAATAGGTTAGTTTTTGGTTAAGTCATTTTCTGCACTCGTTCTTTTTGATACTGGTGCATGGCATTCATACATATCAAGGGGATTTGTGGATAAGTATAACCTGCCCACTGAGGTTCTTAGAACACCTATGCTAGTAAGCTCACCAGGAGCGGAACATATGGCCAGTCAAGGATGTTTCCAAGTGCCATTAAGTATAGGAAGACATATTTTCCCAACAGATTTAATTATTCTGGAATCCCAAGGTTTGGATGTAATTCTCGGTATGGACTGGTTGTCAATGTATGGGGGAAACATCGATTGCGCCAGTAAGACAATTTTGCTTACGACGCCAAAAGGAAGAAGGATCAAGTATGTATCCCGGCATGCGCCAAATAGGACACATGTAAATTCCTTATCAGGAGTTGTGTAGGAGGAAGTACCAGTGGTAAGGGATTTCCCTGACGTATTTCCAGAAGAGTTGACAGGCATGCCACCGGATAGAGATATTGAGTTTTTTATTGAGCTTTTGCCAGGCACATGGCCAATATCAAAGAGACCATACAGGATGCCCGCAAAGGATTTGGTGGAGATTAAGAAGCAGATTAAGGAGTTACTAGATAAAGGTTACATTCGCCCAAGTTCGTCGCCTTGGGGATCACCAGTACTTCTAGTGGAGAAAAAGGATGGATCGTTAAGGATGGTTGTTGATTATCGTGGGTTGAATGAAGTAACGATCAAGAACAAGTACCCACTACCAATGATCAATGATCTGTTTGATCGATTGCAAGGAGCTAAAGTGTTTTCCAAGATCGATTTGCGATCAGGGTACCATCAATTGAAGATTCGGGAGCAAGACATACTAAGACAGCATTCACCACAAGATATGGGCTATATGAGTACACCGTTATGTCATTTGATCTGACTAACGCACCTGCATATTTTGTGAACATGATGAACAAAGTGTTTATGGAGCTTTTGAATAAGTTCGTCGTAGTGTTCATTGATGATATCCTTGTTTACTCGAAGAATGAGGAGGAGCATAAGGAGCATTTGCATTTGGTACTTGGTAAGCTCAGAGAACACCAGTTATATGCCAAGTTTAGCAAATGTGAGTTTTGGTTGAAAGAAGTTGGATTTCTCGGACACGTTATATCCGGAGAAGGTATAGCAGTAGATCGCAATAAGGTTGATACCGTGGCAAATTGGGAAGCCCCAACAACAGTTGGAGAGATCCGGAGTTTTCTTGGACTCGCAGGATACTACCGGAGATTCATTGAGAATTTCTCAAAGATTGCGAAGCCTATGACGGAGTTGTTGAAAAAGGATACCAAGTTCATATGGACTGAGGAGTGTGAGGCTAGTTTCCAGGAGTTGAAGAAACGTTTGGTTACCTCACCAGTATTGATTTTGCCAGATCAGACCAAGGATTATGAGGTGTATTGCGATGCTTCACGTCGAGGACTTGGAGCAGGGCTTATGTAGGAAGGAAGAGTGGTTTCCTATGCCTCACGACAGCTTAAGCCGCATGAGTTAAATTATGCTACGCATGATTTGGAGTTAGCAGCCGTAGTGCATGCATTAAAAACATGGAGACATTTCCCCATTGGAAATCATTGTGAGGTGTACACGAATCACAAGAGTTTGAAATACATTTTCACGCAAAAGGAGTTAAACCTCAGACAAAGGAGATGGTTGGAGCTCATCAAGGATTATGATATGAGATTGCACTACCATCCCGAAAAGGCTAATGTAGTAGCTGACACATTGAGCCGTAAGAGCCATGTCAATACACTAATGATGGGAGAAATACCAAAGGAGTTAGCCGAGGATCTTCGTGAGCTATGTTTGGAAATAGTTCAGAGAGGCTATGTAGCAGCTTTGGAGATTCAGTCAACTTTGATGGATAGAATCAGAGAAGCTCAGAAGACTGACAAGGAGATTGCCTCTATAAAGGAGAAAATGAGCGAAGGAAAGGCTAAAGGATTTCGCGAGGATGAGCACGACACCCTATGGTTTGAAGACTGTGTTTATGTGCCAAATGACTCGGAGATCGGGAAGTTGATTCTGCAAGAGGCACACGACTCACCATATTCGATTCACCCAGGAAATACCAAGATGTATTTGGATTTGAAGGATACTTTCTGGTGGACCGGAATGAAGAAAGATATTCGGAGTAGGTAGCAGTTTGTGATGTATGTCAGAGAGTAAAGGCAGAGCATCAGAAGCCAGCAAGATTGTTACAGGCATTGCCGATACCTGAATGGAAGTGGGATAAGTTAGGCATGGATTTTATCACGGGATTACCCAGGACTCGTTCAGGCTATGACTCGATTTGGGTTGTAGTTGATCGGTTGACGAAAGTAGCTCATTTCATCCCGGTAAAGACGACTTACACCAGTGCTAAGTTGGCAAAGATATACATGACCATGATTGTATGCTTACATGGAGTTCCGAGGAGTATAGTATCAGATAGAGGAACCCAGTTTACCTCAAAGTTCTGGAATCAGTTGCACGAAACTTTGGGTACCAGGCTAGAGTTCAGCACAGCTTTTCATCCACAGACAGATGGACAGACCAAGAGAGTCAATCAGATTTTGGAGGATATGCTAAGAGCCTGTGCGCTAGATTATGGATCTACTTGGGACGACAATTTGCCATATGCAGAATTCTCTTACAACAACAACTATCAATCCAGTTTAAAGATGGCCCCTTTCGAAGCCTTGTACGGAAGCAGGTGCAGGACACCGTTGCCGTGGGATGAAGTTGGAGACCGCCAGTTGTTTGGGCCTGATTTGATTAAGGAGTCTGAATAGAAGGTGAAGTTGATTCGCGATAGCCTTAAGGTAGCCCAGTCCAGGCAGAAAAGCTACGTAGATTCTAAACGCAAGGAGACAGTTTACGAAGTCGGAGACCGAGTTTATCTTCGAGTATCCCCACTTCGGGGAATAAAGCGCTTTGGTGTTAAGGGAAAGTTAGCGCCAAGATTTGTACGACCATACCGAGTATTGGAACGTATGGGAGAAGTGGCCTACAAGTTGGAATTGCTCGAAGGATTGTCAGGAGTTCATGATGTGTTCCACGTTTCTCAGTTGAAGAAGTGCCATGCGGAGATGGATGACATACCCTTGAGAGACACAGTGCCATTGGAAGCAATTCAGTTGGATAACAATTTGACCTATGAAGAGAAACCAGTTAAGATTCTCGAGTTTGCCAGCCGAGTCACCCGCAGCAAGGTTATCAAGTTTTGTAAACTTCAGTGGAGCCACTACACGGAGGATGAAGCCACCTGGGAGCGAGAGGAGGATTTGCTCAAGGACCACCCTCACCTATTTTCTAGCCAACCCGAATCTCGAGGGCGAGATTCATCTTAAGGAGTGTAGGTTTGTAACATCCCAAATTTTCAATTTGGAATGTTATACACTAGATCATCATTGCATATCATACTTTATTTACTGTTGGTTTGATCCTAGAAATTCTACGCAACTCAAGGACCCACGGTGAGAGTTGGGGATTTCGTTATTTTCATATTTGAGTTTTCTCAAATTTTGAGAATAGGATCATTTGATTTTAATTATTTTATCATCAATTATTTCTATTACAAAAATATGAGAGAGCGAATAAAATGACTTTCCCAAAATAAATAAATATTGAGGACTAAATAATAAAATCAAATAAGATTTTATTTCAGAGTTTTGTGTTATTTTATCTGAATTTAGGAAAAATGCGCGTTTTTCAAAATTGCATTTAGGCCCCAAATAAATGTTCACTTTGTCCGGCTTGATTTTAGAAACTGGGGAAATTTATTTCGGGATTTTTGGAGTCCGTTTAGTATTTCTTTTATTTGTTTTTTTGTGCGAAATATTAAAAAAATGCAACCGACCTACGGGCCGTATCGACCCGGACACTAGGCCCGTCCAGGCTTTATAAGCCGGGGAGCCCAGCCCGGGAACTCCCAAACCCTAGCGCCCCAGCCCCGCCGCACTAGCGCCGCCGCCGCCGCCTTCGCCGCCCCGCGCCGCCGCCGACCGCTGCCCCGCCGCCCCGCGTCACCGCCGACTGCCGCCGTCGCCGGAGCACCGCCGCCGCCCGCTAGATCCGTCGCCGGAGTTGCCGGAGGTAGTTTTTTTTAGTCGCCGGTTTTTCCCGAAAAACCGTTTGGTTTTTTCGACGGTTTTGTTCGTTTTTATAGTTTCGGTTTTTTTAAATAGATCGGTTTTCCTATTTATTTAAATAGCGAGCGTTCGTTCGTTCGTTCTAGCAAACGTTCGTCGTTTTTCTTTTCTCGGATTAAATCTACGATTTTTCTGATCGCGATTTCTGATCCGATTTTCGTTTTAGTATAACTTTTCGATCGTTTATCAGAATCAGGCGATTCAAGCGCATGGAGTTTCGTCTCGAAACCCTCTATCCGTTTAACCAACTCAAACAAGTTTTTGCTTCTGTAAAATTTGACTTAGATCCAGATTTGTAGAACGAAGTTCGTTTCTTTCGCCGTTTGACTTTCGTTGCTTCGTTTGATTTGATTCTTTTTGCAAACCGGAGATCTTAAGTTGAACCTTCTGGTTAGATCTCTTATTTGAGTTTTACCTGTGCATTAGTTGAGTACTTATTGTATGCTTGTTTGTTTGTCTGTGATAGAATACCCGGAGTGCGCCCCCTGTTACTTCGAATCTCTAGGTTTCACGGATCATCGGCAAGGCAAGTAACACTTTGATCATGCTTTCCAACTACCTAGTTTTATTGCATTAGATCAATCTTCACACATTGCATGATTAGGATCTAATTAAATTGTGTGTTTGGGAAGTAGTTGACATAGTACCTATTACCTGTTGTATTATCAAACCTTTGGGAGTTACTTCTACGTTTGCCTATTATGCCATGCTATGCTAGTAGACGTGGATTGGGTGAGTGAATATCCATGACAGATGTGAGTTTGTTAATTAATGGTTTATCTAAGGTGGCAACTTAAACACACATCTGGGTGGATTGAGGTACCTGGGTATTCCAGGATTGCCTGTTTTGTTTTGGACCGCCACCCAGGCCCAAAGGGATCATGAGATTTTTCATACTAGAAACTTCCGTGTGCAACCACAAGCTATTATGGGCTCTCGCATAGTTGATTAAGTCGTGCGAACTCTTACAGGGTAGACTAGTAGATGTAGGGGAAAGTAGGTGTAACGGTCTATCCATCATAAGGTGCTAGCGCTTCTGAAAGACTATGTCTCGGTCATGAGTTTCTCAAACACCATGTAGTGCGAGAAACCAAACGGAGGCGATCGAGTCTTGTGGGGAAAAGTGCGCAAACCTCTGCAGAGTGTATAATCTAATCATGGTTAGCCGTGTCCCCGGTTATGGACATCTTGAGTATCTAGTACTTGGGTTATCGTGTGAATCTCAGCATGTTACTATAAAATTAAGTTTGACAGGTTTGTTTAATGATGTTTAATTGGGATTGAGGATGCTGTCAACCATTCTCAATGTTTAACAACTACCATGATAGTTAAATAAAATTTATTCCTTTCCAGTAGGGAAAAATTTGCTTTACGCAAAACTATAACCATAGAGCTTTCCACCAGCCAAATATGCATATAGTATAGTTGTTTCATTCCATTACTCTCTATGTGTTACTTTGCCAGCATATTCCATGTGTTGACCCGTTTTCGGGCCGCAACATTAATGTTGCAGATTTTTCAGATGACGATTAAGGAGTTTTAGGTCGTGGTTCTATACTCAGTGATGCCGTTGGAGTTGATGGACTCACTTATCTTCTAAGCCTTCCCCTGTTATCGTTATTAGATGGCCTTAAGCCATATTTATTGTAATAAGTTCTCTATTGAGACACTCGATGTAATAAGTGTGTGATTGCTACTCTGTTATAAATCCTTCAAGTACTGTGTGGTGTCAGCATTATTGATCCAGGGATGACACCTGAGCACAGAGATCAGACTGTTTGAGGTCTGGTCGGTACATGAACTCAATACTCTAGATGCATGCTGGATAGCGGTCGATGTGTGGAGTAATAGTAGTAGATGCAGAATCGTTTCGGTCTACTTGTCACGGACGTGATGCCTATATACATGATCATGCCTAGATATTCTCATAATATGCGCTTTTCTATCAATTGCTCGACAGTAATTTGTTCACCCACCATAGAATTTGCTATCTTGAGAGAAGCCACTAGTGAAACCAATGGCCCCCGAGTCTATCTTCCATCATATTATTTTCCTATCCACATGCTATTTCTATCATTGTTTATTTTGCAATATTTATTTTCCAATATATACAATAAAAATACCAAAAATATTTATCTTATTTCTCTATCAGATCTCACTTCCGTAAGTGACCGTGAAGGGATTGACAACCCCTTTATCGTGTTGGTTGCGAGGTTCTTGTTTGTTTGTGTAGGTACTGGGGACTTGCGTGTTACCTCCTACTGGATTGATACCTTGGTTCTTAAAAGATGAGGGAAATACTTACGCTACTTTGCTGCATCACCCTTTCCTCTTCAAGGGAAAACCAATGCATGCTCAGGTGGTAGCAAGAAGGATTTCTGGCGCCGTTGCCGGGGAGATCTACGCACAAGTCAAGAAATACCAAGTACGCATCACAAACTCTTATCCCTCGTATTACATTATTTGCCATTTGCCTCTCATTTTCCTCTCCCCCACTTCACCTTTGTCTTTTCTTCGCCTTCTTCCCGTATGTCTTTTTGTTTGTGTTTCCATGTGCCTTCTATTTGCTTGCATCTTTGCTTGCTAAAAATCTGTTGATATGGATCCACTTAAAGTGTTCTACTTGGATCATCTTCGATCCTTATGCGCTCGTGCTGAAACCCCAACTAGCCTAGTTGATGGGAAATCTTTAGATGAGCATGCTCATTCTGCGCGTCATCGTTTGTCTGAAAAGGGGAAGCTCTTATGGTATCAAATAAATAGTTTGCTATGCTATGCTTGGAATCTTTGTGAAATTTATGACTTTACCTGTTGCTCTAAGAACCCTAAAAAACACCTTCCCTACCTATGTGAGTTTAATGATAATGAAATCTTATCTTCTTATGGAAAGGGTGTTTATATTTACTATGATATCGAACAAATTGAAGAATTTGTCGTTTTTAAGGGTGCTCATGAAGTTGCTTCTTTGATTGAAAAGTTTGATATTACTCTGTACTTAAATATTGCTATGAAAACTATGCTCACAATGCCTATGTTAAGGAATTTATTGAGAGAATGACCGTTGCTTTGGAAGAAAATAAAGATATGCACGAATCTATAGATAATTATGATTCTGATGATTTGATTGAAATATCCCTTGATGAACATGATGCTTGCTATTCTTATGGCCATGATGCCAATATTTATGGAGATGAATTTGCTATAGTTCCTTATGTTAAACACAAGATTATTGCTATTGCACCCATACTTGATAGTTCCTTCAATCAAAAGCATGATTGCAATGATGTTATTATAAATTCTATTAATGCCAATTGTGCTAATAATATGCAAAACCCTAAGCTTGGGGATGCTAGTTTTGCTATAACTACTATTTGTTGCAATGATCATGATTGGCTGATTCTTCTTTTGATCTTGAAAATTTGTTTAAGCCCCATGATGAATATGAGATTGATAATAGTATTTGCAATATTATTGAAAGTGGGTTTGGAAGAGTGTCAACTTTAGATCCCACGTATTTGGAGAATGTTCAATCTTATGCAATTTTCGATAAAAGTGGGTTTGGAGAGGTTATGACTTTAGTTAATGTTAATCCCACTATTTTGGAAGAGTGTAAACTTTGCTTGCATGTGGATCGTGTTGAAAATATTTTATGTGATAGATATATTGTTGAATTTGCTTATGATCCTACATGTAATTATTATGAGAGAGGAAAATATGGTTGTAGAAATTTTCGTGTTACTAAATTACCTCTCGTTATGTCGAGATTGCTATTGTTTCTTTCCGCTTCCTTGCATATGCTAGTTTTTGCTTGCCTTGATAATTTGTTTGCCTATAAGATGCCTATGCATAGGAAGTAGTTTAGACTTAGATGTGTTTTTCATGTGTTTTATGATGCTCTCTTTGTGCTTCATTTCTTGTCTTTCATGTGAGCATCATTGAAATCTCTCTGCCTAGCAAGGGGCGTTAAACGATAGCGCTTGTTGGGAGGCAACCCAATTTTATTTTTGTTTGTTGTTTTTTGTTCTTCTTTAGTAATAAATAATTAATCTAGTTTGTATTTATATGTTGTTTTATGTTTTAAATTAGTGTTTGCGCCAAGTAGATCCTTTGGGAAGACTTGGGGGAAGTCTTTGCGATCTTGCTGTAAAAAACAGAAACTTTAGCGCTCACGAGATTTGCTACCATTGTTTACTGGAGAGTGAGATTAGGTTGATTATTTTTTAAGATGATTAATAGACAAATTCCTCACGTCCACCAATTTATTTCAGAATTTTTGGGGTTACAGAAGTATTCGAAACCTACAGATTACTAGACTACTCTGTTTTTTGACAGATTCTTTTTTTCGTGTGTTGTTTGCTTATTTTGATGAATCTATGACTAGTATCGGGGGGTATGAACCATAGATAAGTTGGAATATAGTAGGTTTAACACAAATATAAATAAAGAGTGAGTTCATTACAGTACCTTCAAGTGGTGATTTGTTTTCTTATACTAACGGAGCTCATGAGATATTCTGTTGAAGTTTTGTGTTGTGAAGTTTTTAAGTTTTGGGTAAAGATTTGATGAATTTTAGAATAAGGAGTGGCAAGAGCCTAAGCTAGGGATGCCCAAGGCACCCCAATGTAAAATTCAAGGACAACCAAAAGCCTAAGCTTGGGGATGGCCTGGAAGGCATCCCCTCTTTCGTCTTCTTCCATAGGTAACTTTACTTGAGGCTATATTTTTATTCACCACATAATATGTGTTTTTCTTGGAGCGTCTTGTATGATTTGAGTATTCGCTTTTTAGTTTACCACAATCATCCTTGCTGTACACACCTTTTGGAGAGACACACATGAATCATAATTTATTTGAATACTCTATGTGCTCCACTTATATCTTTTGAGCTAGATAATTTTGCTCTAGTGCCTCACTTATATCTTTAAGAGCGCGGTGGTGGTTTTATTTTATTGAAATTATTGATCTCTCATGCTTCACTTATATTATTTTGAGAGTCTTTTAGAACAGGATGGTAATTTTGTTTGGTTATAAAACTAGTCCTAATATAATAGGCATCAAAGATGGGTATAATAAAAACTTTCATAAAAAGTGCATTGAATACTATGAGAAGTTTGATATTTGATAATTGTTTTGAGATATGAAGATGGTGATATTAGAGTCACACGTTGAGTAGTTGTGAATTTGAGAAATACTTGTTCTAAAGTTTGTGATTCCCGTAGCATGCACGTATGGTGAACCGTTATGTGATGAAGTCGGAGCATTATTTATTTATTGATTGTCTTCCTTATGAGTGGCGGTCGGGGACGAGTGATTGCCTTTTCCTACCAATCTATCCCCCTAGGAACATGCGCGTAGTACTTTGGTTCGATAAATAATAGATTTTTGCAATAAGTATGTGAGTTCTTTATGACTAATGTTGAGTCCATGGATTACACGCACTCTGGCCCTTCCACCATTGCTTGCCTCTCTAGTACCGCGTACCTTTCGCCAGTATCATACACCCACCATATACCTCCCTCAAAACAGCCGCCATACCTACCTACTATGGCATTTCCATAGCCATTTCGAGATATATTTCCATGCAACTTACCACTGTTCCATTTGTTATGACACCTTACATCATTGTCATATTGCTTTGCATGATCATGTAGTTGACATCATATTTGTGGCAAAGCCACCTTTATAATTCTTTCATAGTTGACATCACATAGAGTCATATTTTGTTCTAGTACCAAGTTGTAATTTTTGAGTAGTAAGTAAATAAAAGTGTGATGATCATCATTATTAGAGCATTGTCCTAAGTAAGGAAAGGATGATGGAGACTATGATTCCCCCACAAGTTGGGATGAGACTCCGGATGAAAAGAAAAAAAAGAAAAAAAGAGGCCATAAAAAGAAGAGGAAAAGGCCCAAATAAATAAATGAGAGAAAAAGAGAGAAGGGACAATGTTACTATCCTTTTACCACACTTGTGCTGCAAAGTAGCACCATGATCTTCATGATAGAGAGTCCCCTATGTTGTCACTTTCATATACTAGTGGGTATTTTACATTTTAGAACTTGGCTTGTATATTCCAATGGTGGGCTTCCTCAAAATGCCCTAGGTCTTCGTGAGCAAGCGAGTTGGATGCACACCCACTTAGTTTCTTTTGTTGAGCTTTAATACACTTATAGCTCTAGTGCATCTGTTGCATGGAAATCCCTACTCACTCACATTGATATCTATTGGTGGGCATCTCCATAGCCCGTTGATACGCCTAGTTGATGTGAGAGTATCTTCTCCTTTTTTGTCTTCTCCACAACCACCATTCTATTCCACACATAGTGCTATGTCCGTGGCTCATGCTCATATATTTCGTGAAGATTGAAAAAGTTTCAGAACATCAAAAGTATGAAACAATTGCATGGCTAGTCATCGGGGTTGTGCATGATTACATACTTTGTTTGATGAAGATAGAGCATAGAGAGACTATATGATTTTGTAGGGATAACTCTCTTTGGCCATGTTATTTTGAGAAGACATGATTGCTTTGTTAGTATGCTTGAAGTATTATTATTTTTATGTCAATATTAAACTTTTGTCTTGAATCTTTCGGATCTGAATATTCATGACACAATAAAGAAAATTACGTTGAGAATTATGCTAGGTAGCATTCCACATCAAAAAATCTATTTTTATCATTTACCTACTCGAGGACGAGTAGGAATTAAGCTTGGGGATGCTTGATATGTCTCCAACGTATCTATAATTTTTGATTGTTCCATGCTATTATATTATCTGTTTTGGATGTTTAATGGGATTTAATATACCTTTTTATATTATTTTTGGGACTAACCTACTAACCAAAGGCCTAGTGCAAATTGTCGTTTTTTTGCCTATTTCAGTGTTTCGCAGAAAAGGAATATCAAACGGAATCCAAACGGAATGAAACATTCGGGAGAGTTATTTTTGGAACAAACATGATCCAGGAGACTTGGAGTGGACGTCAAGAAAGAAGCGAGGAGGCCACGAGGCAGGAGGGCGTCAAGAAAGAAGCGAGGAGGCCACGATCCAGGAGAACAAACATGATCCACCGACCTACTTCTTCCTCCTATATATACCCATGTACCCTGAAATATCCGAGAGCACCATGAAACCCTATTTCCACCTCCGCAACCTTCTGTACCCGGGAGATCCCATCTTGGGGCCTTTTCCGGTGCTCCGCCAGAGGGGGAATCGACCACAGAGGGCTTGTACATCAACACCATAGCCTCTCTGATGATGTGTGAGTAGTTTACCGCAGACTTCGGGTCCATAGTTATTAGCTAGATGGCTTCTTCTCTCTCTTTGGATCTCAATACAAAGTTCTCCTCGATTCTCTTGGAGATCTATTCGATGTAATTCTTTTTGCGGTGTGTTTGTTGAGATCCCATGAATTTTGGTTTATGATCAAGATTATCTATGAACAATATTTGATTCTTCTCTGAAATCTTTTATGCATGATTTAATATCTTTGCAAGTCTCTTCGAATTATCAGTTTGGTTTGGCCTACTAGATTGATCTTTCTTGCAATGGGAGAAGTTCTTAACTTTGGGTTCAATCTTGCGGTGTCCATTCCCAGTGACAGCAGGGGCAACAAGGCACGTATTGTATTGTTGCCATCGAGGATAAAAAGATGGGGTTTTATGTCATATTTCTTGAGTTTATCCCTCTACATCATGTCATCTTTCCTAATTCCTTACTCTGTTCTTATGAACTTAATACTCTAGATGCATGCTGGATAGCGGTCGATGTGTGTAGTAATAGTAGTAGATGCAGAATCGTTTCGGTCTACTTGTGGCGAACGTGATGCCTATATACACGATCATGCCTAGATATTATAATAATTATGCGCTTTTTTATCAATTGCTCGACAGTAATTTGTTCACCCACCGTAGAATTTGCTATCTTGAGAGAAGCCACTAGTGAAACCTATGGCCCCCGGGTCTATCTTCCATCACATTATTTTCCTATCCACTTGCTATTTTTATCATTGTTTATTTTGCAATCTTTATTTTCCAATCTATACAATAAAAATACCAAAAATATTTATCTTGTTATCTCTATCAGATTTCACTTTCGTAAGTGACCGTGAAGGGATTGACAACCCCTTTATCACGTTGGTTACGAGGTTCTTGTTTGTTTGTGCAGGTACTACGGACTTTCGTGTTACCTCCTACTAGATTGATACCTTGTTTCTCAAAAACTAAGGGAAATACTTATCCTTTGCTACATCACCCTTTCCTCTTCAAGGGAAAACCAACGCATGCTCAAGAGGTAGCACCCGTGCGTTGCACGGAACATCAAGATTCATCTGTATGAGTAGTTTATCTTGTGGAAGAAAAGGATGAACATGGGAAGGCCTTATTTGCAAATACAGAGAGGGGTGTGGGTATATTTTTGCAAAATTTCCATAGTTTCCTTCCTATCCGTCAGATATAAATCAGACGACCTATATTGCACAATGGCGGGCACACCATCATAACCAACTCTGTTTTTTTATAAGAGCAGATAGAGATAAGAGTATAAGAGTAGAGGAAAAAATAGAGAAATAGGCTTGTTCTTTGTTATCATGTTCCTCTTTGTTCTTCTTAATAAGTATATTACTTCATCCATTCCAAAACTGTCTTGGGTGCATGCATGTGTTGTGGTGCCGTGCGTTTGCACCGGTTGTTGTTCATTGTTGCTTTATTTATAAAGCGGGGCCAAAGCCTTTTTCGGTAAAACATAAGTCTTTTCAGATATTCCCATAAGAACTACATACGGATGTATATAGACATATTTTAGAGTGTACATTCACTCATGTTGCTCCGTATGTAGTCCGCATTCGAATATCTAAGAGATTTATATTTACGAACGGAGGGAGTAGTACAGTATGTTCCTTGTCGAGAAGTGGAGTAGGGACATTTCTAGTTGACATGACTATTGGGTCGCTTCAAATGGATGCTTTCAATGATTCTAGATGGCCTGCCATAATATCTGGGAAATGTTGGGAGCTATGTCGTCTTTGATAGTCTAGACTGAATAGAGCTACCCCTTTTGGGGCCGAACCCTTTCTTGCCGTACCAGCAATACAAGCCCATATGGTCCAGCTAGGTCAACTTTCCTGATTTTACTCTTGATGCTTAGGGGTTTCCCCTTTTATTTACCCTACTATGATGTGTGTAGGTGCTTTCTGTCGTACTAGTAGTACTCCATCCTTCAAGCTAAACAACACATCACTCATAATTCCAAAGCTTAATTGTTCAAATATGATTGTGATATGATACTGGTATTAGTTAATAGACACATTTAATTGGTAAGCTAAAGGTCCCACTTGAGTTTCCAAATGCATTTGCGACATATAGAGAGACAGTAGAATTGCATTTCTTTATCATTTATTGACTATACTTTCTTGTCCATACCAACTCTTAGTTGCTATTTCGAAGCAAACATTGGTTGCTAACTACCCTTTGCGTGGTTTGCAGCTTCTGATCTGCCATCCCACTGCCACGATCAACAGTATAGTCATCATGCTTATGGTTTCCCCAATTTATGATGACCACGATCAGCCTACGTGATTTGTTTCGTACTAGCACTACTTCACCCATCGAGCTAAACAAGTTTCATTGTACAAATTCAAATATAATATTATGCTGATATTAGTAAAGCTGAGACATGTTTAATTGGTTAGCTAAATGTTCCTACTTTAGTTTCAAAATGCATGTGAGCCACATATGGAGAGACCAAAAGGAATAGTATTTCTCAGTGTCCTCTGGTTCATAATGGGTGGCCAACAGACATTGTATAGAAAGACTTGTAATATCTTCAATATGCTTGCTCTTTTGCTCATCTTTAACATGATCCCCTTCTCTTCTTTAACAAGTATGTTCCTTGTTGGCCAGAGACATTTGCAGTGGACTGGTCATGTCGAGTTGTTCTCCCTTAGTATATTTTGAATCTGTCAGGTCAGGTCGACTTGTTCTTCTTTACTATATGTTGAAGCTTTCATCTGCGAAGTATCATCACTTTTGTAGCTCTCATATATTGAGTAGTAGATATTACTGCACACCCCAAATTACAGCATGCATGTCATCTCTCAAAAGAATTGCAAAGATAGCACAAAGGGTTTTACAGGGAGGCGGTATTGGATTAGAATCACTTCTACATTACAAACATAATCTCACTTGTTTTTATGTTTTCATGCATGTCAGGCATTGAACATGATCAAAATGAATATGGGCGCGCGAGAGGAATATTGTGGAACAATCGACTGGATAACAAACTTGGCATGTTGGAGGATGGCATATCTTATTTACCCATCAAGGTGCTTGCTCTAACTTGGCAAGGTTGTATTGGTCGCACATATTTTGCATATGACCTCTTGCATTACTTCTACTTTGTTACACCACCATCTGCTTAGTTTAAGAATCATATATGGGTATATGACATATCTATCCATTTTTGTACCTATTCCATGTGTCATCGTACTATGTTTTTCCAGTCAAATGTTGTTCTTTTGCAATAGATGTCCAAAAGTAAGAGAGTGAGTGAAGATCATCAATGAGTACAAACTAGGTATTTGAAAAAGGCAGTAATACCTGTTAAATCATATAGATCAGCAGCCATGGAAAACACAGGCCCAACTGTACCACACTTTACCCCTACTCCATTGGCCAGAACCATATTAGATCTGCAGAGAGCTGTAACCCACAAGTATAGGGGATCACAACAGTTTTTGAGGGTAGAGTATTCAACCCAAATTTATAGATCTGACATGAGGGGAGCCAAAGAATATTTGCAAGTATTAGCAACTGAGTTGTCAATTCAATCAAACCTAGAGATTAGTTATCTGTAGCAAAGTGATCAGTAGCATAGTAACATGATAGCTTTGATAGTAGTGGTAGCAGCAACAGTAACGCTAACATCGATAGTAATAGTTTTGTAGCAGTGACAATAGTAACAACAGCTGTAGTCACTTGGCAAGATGAATATGTAGGAAAATCGTAGGCATTGGATCGGTGATTTGTTGGATGATATTCATCATGTGATAGTTACAACCTAGGGCGATAGGCACTAGCTCCAGTTCATAAATATAATGTAGGCATGTATTCCATAAATAGTTATTCGTGCTTATGGAAAAAACTTGCATGCCATCTTTTGTCCTACCCTCCCGTGGCAGCGGGGTCCTATTGGAAACTAAGGGATATTAATGCCCCTTTTAATTGAGAATCGGAACAAAGCATTAGCACATGGTGAATACATGAACTCCTCAAACTACGATCATCACCGGGACGTGTCCCAACTATTGTCACTCTGGGTTGCCGGATCATAACACGTAGTAGGTGACTATAACTTGCAAGATCAGATCTAGAACATAGATATAATGGTGATAACATAAATGGTTCATATCTGAAATCATGGCACCCAGGCCCAAAGTGACAAACATTAAGCATGGCAAAGTCATAGCAACGTCAATCTCGGAACATAATGGATACTAGCGATCAAGCCCTAACAAAACTATCTTGATTACATGATGAATCTCATCCAACTCCTCACCGACCAGCAAGCCTATGAAGGAATTACTCACTCCCGGTGGGGAGCATCATGCAATTGGGGATGGAGAAGGGTTGTTGATGATGAAGATCGAAGATCCCCCTCTTCGGAGCCCCAAACGGACTGTAGATCCGGCTTCCCAATGAAGAACATGAGTGGCGACGACTCCGTCTTGTGAAACGCTGTCGGGGGAAACTGATCCACGAACACCTATGGGGCCGGCGGACCGGGCCCCTTTCGGTTCGGTGGGGGGCGGAGATAGCATGAAGAGCGGATCGAGGCAAAGCACACGAGCAGTTTACCCAGCTTCGGAGCTCTCCGGAGAGATAACACTCCTACTGCTGCTTGTCTGGTGGTATTATCTTGTGTTCTTGCTCTCGAGAGAGAGCATGGTATTTTCTGGGCTATGAATGAATCGAAGCGAACTGTCCGAACCCCCTTTATGTTGCGCATGGGCCTCCTTTTATACGCCAAAGGGGTCACCGACAGGTGGCAACGCAGAGGAGGGTACAAATGTAAAAAGTGAGGTGGTTGGTACAGTTGCTTGTACAGTGTACCCTACCTAACCCTGACGGCAGGGGACAAGGGCATCAAATGCCCGTTTGAGTCGCCCAAACAGTGCAAAAAAGGACCGTTAGGGGCGCCACCGTTCGCCACGATGGCGATCTTGTCAGCTTTGCATGCCACTGCGCACCGCTGGCTGCACAGCCTCCCGCCACGCGCACCTGGAGAGGCCCTCAGGGTGACACGTTGGTGGATGTGCTGGAGCGTGGGCACAGAGTGGCCGCCTGCCGCGGCGAGCGCCTTGCCGCTGCTGTTATCTTGTCGGGTCCGGAAGGTTGTCGCTCACCGGGCCTCGAGGTACCTGGGCTAGTCTTCCTGGCAAGCTCCTCTTGCCGGGGCCTTGTTGCCTTGCCGGAGCGCGTGGCGCGTCGCGGCAAGTTCCTTGGCGTGCCTTGGTTGGCCTTCCCGGCAAGCTCCTCTTGCCGGGGCCTTGTCTCCCGAGCTTAAATACTTTGTTCTTGAATGGCTCCAAGGGGATCATGGAGGATCTTGGCGTTCGCCCGGCAAGCCTTGCCGCGGGGTGCTGCAACTGCTCGTGCACAAGTTCGGGGTTCTAGGGTACCCCTATTCTAGTACACCGACAGGAGCCCCCGGGCCTGGGCCAGACACGGTGCCGAGCACTGTTGGGCCAGGCCCAAGACAGAGCACGGGCACACGCGGGCTGGGCCACGCCGAATCTCGCTCCGTATCCACTGCGCTCTCCCATAACGGCACGCGTTGAATGCGGCATCATGGGAGAGATCGTGGGTGGTTGTTTATTCGGAAGGGCAAAACGTCCACCCCGTCCCTCTTTATAAGCAGAGGAAACAGGGGCAGTTCGTTCCCCCTCGCTGGTTGCTACTACTCCATCTTCAAGAAACTCCGCCGCTCCCCCCTTCTTCTCGAAGCCGAGAGAGAGCGCTCCGCCCCCCCATTGCCACCAGCATCACCACGCCGTCGACCTCCCTCACGACCTCCACCATGGCCCCGAAAGCCGACAAGGGAAAGGGCGTGAAGTCGGCCGAGGCGCAGCAGCTTGCGGCACTCCGGAAGGAGTGGGCGATCTTCTCCCCTCAGCTCGGCATGGAGGAGCTGAGGGAGTACTTCTACCTCTTTTGGGCGACGGAGACGCGTGCGCATCCGCGCACGAGGGTACTCCCGGCCGCTGCTTCGAAGCTGGCTCCAAACGGGTACCCGTTCTTCGCGCTATTCTTCTATTGCGGGCTCTGCCCGCCCTTCTCGGAGTTCTTCTATGATATCATGAACACATATGGCTTCCGCCTCCTTGACTTCACCCCCAACGCTGTCCTGACCATGGTAGTTTTCGCACATTTGTGCGAAAACTTTGTCGGAGTCCACCCTAGTGTTGCCCTTTTTCGCCATTACTTCATACCTCGGGTAGAGAGAGGAGAGCCGCTTGCCGGAGGGATTGCCTGGATCTCGAGAGTCGGCAAGAAGGAGGCGTACTTGGAGGGTGAGCTCCGCAGCAAGTGGGATGAGTGGAGAGCGGAGTGGTGCTGGATTGTCGAGGAGAATCCGCAGCCCTTCACCGCCGTGCGCCAAACTCCAATACTGCGCGGCAATGACTGGAGCAACGTGGCCCCGGAAGATGAGAGGCTGAAGATTGCCATCACTAGGATTCTTCGCCTCAGGCTTGCCGGGCTCACTGTAGGTGCTGTCGGGGCAGATTTCCTCCGCCGCCGCATTGCCCCCCTGCAGGAGAGGGGGAGGCCCGCCTGGGAATTCAAGAATTCGACGGACATCATGAGGCTACGGACGGGCCTCAACTACAACTTCACCGTCCTGGAGCTGGATGCGATGCTTCTGGAGTTGTTCAAACGCGACCCCCAGCACCCATTCACACTGCCGAGGGGCATAGTTCCTTTGTGCAATAACTCTTCGCTTGACCGGATTCGCGCCGTGATGCCGTTGTGCGATTCACACGGAATCGTCCCAACTTGGCAAGAGCCTGCTGATGACGTTTTGCGAGCATTCTTCGACACCTTGGAGGAAGTGCCGGTCCACACTGACGAGCAGAAGAGCCTCACCAGTGACACCACCGACGAGGAGCTGCAGCGTATTGCCACTAGGGCGGAAGAGGTTGCGGCCGCAGCTGTCGCGGGCGTGTTTGGGTTCACTGTGGAGGAGGTGGAGGCTGCAGTGGCGGCAAACCTTGCCGAGCGCGCGGAGTTCATTGGCGAGGAAGAGCTTGCCGGTTCTGAAGACGAGCCGAGCGAGGCCGGCGAGGAAGAGCCCGAGCCCTCAGAAGGCTTGCCGCAGGCGGAGCCCCCGGCCCCGCCAAGAAGGCGTCTTCGCAGGGCCGCGGACGTAGCGGGGCGGCAGCCGGCTCAACAGCCGCCAAGCCGTGCGACACGCTCTACCGCAGCAAGTCATGTTGCCGCGGGAGCGCCTCACGCAGCAGCGGCAACTGGAGCGGGATCTTCCCGGGCCACCACCACCGCCCCCGCCAAGCGGGCAAGGGATCCTACTCCTCCGCCTCGCCGCACCAGAGGGGAGCCGGACTTCGATCTTTCCGCGCTCAGCTCCGACGAGGAGGAAGAAGAGTAAGCTTCTTTGGTGCTCTTATAGTTCTTCAATTTTGCTGTTTTTATCTTGTATCTGACTTGCTTCACTCTGGACTCCTTTCTTTTCAGGACGCTGGCCCAGAGAGCGGCGAAGAGGGCCAAGGCCGCGGTGATCGTCATCGAAGATGACCCCACCGTGTCAGTAGGGGGTGGGCCCGAGACCACCTTGACAGACCCGGCAATCACTCCTCAAAGCAGCCCCCAGCGCAGCCCCCAGCGTAAGTTCATAGTTTTTTCTTTGCTGTCGGGGGCGCATGAGTGCTTTTTCCTTTGTTTGATATCTTGCTTGTTAATTTGTGTAGGAGCAGAGCAGCCACGTCAGGAGCACCCGGAAGCTGGTCCTGAAGTGCCATCTGCTTCGACTACG
Source organism: Triticum aestivum (assembly GCF_018294505.1). NCBI lineage: Eukaryota > Viridiplantae > Streptophyta > Magnoliopsida > Poales > Poaceae > Triticum > Triticum aestivum. Next base: position 307,078,488 of record NC_057797.1, read on the forward strand.
CCGCCAAGGGAGGGGTTCCCGGTAAGGGAGCGCTCTCCGGCAAGGGAGAACTCTCCGGCAAGGGTCAGCACCAACGACCCTGCGGCGGTCGAGACCGCAACTGCAGGTCTTGGGACAGGTAATTCACTTGTCCAAAAACTTTCCCTTGGGTTCTTCTTCTTCTGATTTTCTTCTCTTGGATTTTTGATTGATTTTTCTCCCTTCTTCGTTCTTCAGACCCCTCTGCTACTGAGCCAATGGAGACAGAGGGCGCCGGCGAGGAAGGGGCCGGTACTGATGAGACCGCCGGCGAGGAGGCCGCCAGGGCTGCCGCTGCAGAAGCCGGCGAGGGGTCGGGCGATCACACTGACGACCCTAAGGCCGCAGGAGCGCCAGGTGCTGCACCGACCACCGATCCCTCTGCCGCTTCTGCGGAACCGGGCTCGAAGGAGCCCCAGCCCGACGCCTACTTGAAGGCCGGCGACGGTATCTTCATCAAGCTACCCTGGGCGTCGAGCTCCAGGGCGCCAGTCGAGGGGGTGACTTTTGAGGAGGAGGTGCTCGCCTCCGCCGGACTGTCATTGGTTGACGCGCCCGGCAGCAGCAGCGGCGAGCCTGAGGAGGAGCAGCTGCTGCGGAAGCTGCTGTCACTCTACCGCGCCCGGCAAGCCAAGCTGGCTTCCCGGGAAGCGCTTGTCACGAAGGCGGGAGTTGACATGGAGAAGCGCGCGGAGGAGCTCCGGGGCCAAAATCAAGAAGCTCTCCGGTCCCTGGCGCAGGAGCGGGAGCGACTCGACGAAGAGCGCACGGCCTTCCTTCTCGAGAAGGCCGAAGCTGAGGAGGAGCAAAGGCTGGCCGCCGAGAAGCAGTCCGCGCGGGAAGGTGAACTAGTGCAGCGGAAGGCCAACCTCGACAGCTACGAGGAAGAGCTCGCCGAGCGCGAGCAAGCACTTGGCGGGGCGCTCAAGGAGGCAAAGGACGCTGCGGCAATTGCAGAGGCCGCCAAGAAAGAGCTGGAGGAGAAGGTGGCGCAGCTGGAGGCTAACATTGGTAAGAGCGGCGAGGAGCTTGCCGCGCTCAAGCGTGAGCGTGAGAAGGATGCTGCCGCCCATGGTGAGCTGCAAGGTCTTCTCGCTGAGAGGGGCAAGGAACTCAGCGCGCCAAGGATTCCAAAGCAGACCTGGAGCTGAAGCTGGCCACGCTGATGCAGACACTGGAGGCCGCCAAGGAGCGGGAGAATACCTTGTCGGAGAAGGTCAAGGCTGACGCGGCACTGCTGGAGAGCATTGCAGTCACCCAGAACTCGTTCAGAGACACTGTGGAGCACTGGACCGAGGGTCTGGTGAACATTGCCGCAGTCATCAACGAGGAGCTGGCGCAGCTGGGGATGGAGGACTTTGGGTATCCTTCCGACGAGAGTCTTTAACCCAGCGCCAAGCTCATCCTGTTCTTCAAGGGCGTGGCAACGACACTCCAGTGGCTCCGGGAGAGGATCCCGAAGCAGCTGGCCGACGAGTCGTGCAAAATCTGCGCCGGGGTTCTCCACAAGGTGCTGATGAAGGTGGCCTTCCGCAATCCAGGCCTCAGCTTCACCAACGTCCTCAGGTCCTTGCCGCCTGACGCCGATCTGGATGCACTCAAGACCCTTGTCGCACCCATTGTGGACAAGGTGAGCGAGATCAAGAGAGTCGAGGGCGGACGCATAGACTAGGCCGTCCATTTCTTCTTTTCCCTTGCCGCTGCTAATCATGTTATGGAAACATTCTGTTAGAGCTGCGACAAGTTATCCTGTAATATAACTTTATTTCTGTTATCAATTGCTATGTTATTTCCTCTACTAGATTCCTTTCTTTGTATGTTTTTATCCTACGCTTCTAGGGAACTTGTCGGCGTAGGCACCCGAGCCGCGAGCGCTGAGTGCGGAACTTCAGCAGCCTGCTGGCGGTGCCGCTTCCGACAAGGAACCTTGTCGCGACTAGATGCAGCACACTTAAGTTGTTGAGCGGACTCGAAACAAAGTAAGGGCGCAACTAGCCACGAGTTGGTTCCTCCGCGCACAGGTTTTCCATACAAAGCAGGGTCGTTCGAGGAAGATAACTCAAAAATTTAAAAAGTGATTGCTCAAACTTTGGCAACTTAGCTTTTCTGTCGTTTGCTTCCCGGCAAGGCAAGACTTCGCTTGAACGACGCCTGGTCCATACCACAATCTTCTCCTTCCCCCCCGGCAAATTTGTGTGCGAGGGAACCTCCTTTTCCTTTGTTGAAAAGAAGAAAGAAGAGAAAATAATAATATGGAGCCCTTCGGCTCGTTATTGCTTATCGGATGTAGGTGCTGCACAAAGTGTCAGATTACACATGCGAGAAAGAAACTAATGCATGAAATGGACAAGTTGTGCGGAGCACATGGGGTTTTACTTATGCATGGGATCTGCGCCCGGCTTTGTACAAAGGATTACATGCAACAACGGCAAGACTTGTACAAAAGGTGGTTGCCGGAACGGGTTCCGGCAACCGCGCCCTATGGGAAAAACTTACGAAGATGTTCTATGTTCCAGGAGTTGCTCACCGGAATGCCATCTTCGGTCTCAAGGCGGACAGCGCCGGGCCTTGTGACTCGTTTCACCCGATAAGGGCCTTCCCACTTCGGCGTCAACTTGCTGGAATTCTTGGCGGACTGAACGCGCCGAAGAACAAGGTCGCCTTCCTCGAAGCTTCTGGCTTTAACTTTGCGGCTATGATAGCGACGCAAAGCTTGCTGGTATCGAGCAGCTCGTACAGCAGCCTGAAGACGATCTTCCTCAAGGAGCAGCGCGTCGTCTTGTCGCAGCTGTTCTTGCTCAAGCTCATCATAAGCGAGCACTCGAGGCGATCCGTATACGAGTTCCGTGGGGAGAACTGCCTCTGCTCCATAGACTAGAGCGAAAGGTGTCTGGCCAGTGGCTCGATTTGGCGTCGTTCTGATCGACCAAAGAACCACCGGCAGCTCCTCGATCCAGTTTCTTCCGCACTTACGCAGCCTGTCGAAAGTTCTGGTCTTGAGCCCGCGCAGCACTTCAGCATTTGCCCTCTCTGCTTGACCGTTGCTTCTCGGATGAGCAACAGAAGCGAAGCAGACCTTGGCGCCAAGGTCTTGGACGTACTGCATGAAGGTGCGGCTCGTGAATTGCATGCCGTTGTCGGTGATGATCCTGTTAGGGATCCCGAAACGGCAAACAATTGACCTGAAGAACTTGACTGCTGACTGTGCTGTCACCTTCCTCACTGGCTGCACTTCCGGCCACTTTGTGAACTTGTCGACTGCGACGTACAAGTACTCAAAGCCCCCGACAGCTCGGGGGAAGGGGCCGAGGATATCGAGCCCCCAGACCGAAAATGGCCAGGATAAAGGGATCGTCTGGAGAGCTTGAGCTGGCTGGTGTATCTGTTTGGAGTGGAACTGGCACGCTTCACACTTGGTTACTTGTGCAGTTGCATCCTGGAGGGCTGTCGGCCAAAAGAAACCTTGCCGGAAAGCTTTGCCGGCAAGTGCTCTTGCGCCAATGTGGTGGCCACATATGCCTCCATGTATCTCTGCCAACAGCTTTTGTCCATCTTCCCGGCGAATACACTTCAATTTCACACCGTTGAGTCTTCTTCTGTACAGTATGCTATCGACAAACTGGTACATACTTGACTGCCGGGCTACTCTTTCCGCTTCTTCTTGCTCTTCGGGAAGTTCTCCTGTCTGAAGGAAATGGACAATCTGCTGTGCCCATGCTGGAGCTCGTGGCTCGACAACAAGGACTAAAGGCACATCTGTTGCTGCGGGAACATCCGCTTCCACGGCAAGGACTTGCGGCCCTGCCGGAGCTTCATGTTCCCCGGCAAGCTTGCCGGAGCAAAACTTGTCGGGAGCGTCTGCTTCAACGGAACAAACCATAAGGCTTGCCGGAGCAGACTGCCCCTCAGCAACCTTGGTGTTGATCTTGGGGACTTTCTTGGCGGCGGCTTCGGGGAGCTCTGCCGGAAAGTAGTCACCAGAAATCAACTTCCTCTTCTTGCTTTGTCCAGTTGATGGTGTTACGGATGGTTGAGTCAACTTGAGCACAAAGATCCCTGGTTCCACAGGTAACTTTAGTGCGGCGCACTTTGACAGGCCATCAGCAATGTCATTCTGAGCTCTTGGGATATGCTCCATTTGTAGGCCGTCAAAGTGCTCTTCTAGCTTCCTCACTTCATCAACATATGCTTCCATCAATGGACTCTGGTAGTTCTTGTTCACTTGTCGGACGACGAGCTGTGAGTCACCCCTGACAATGAGCTTCTTGATCCCAAGGTCTGCTGCGATTCTGAGACCGGCAAGCAATCCTTCATACTCTGCAGTATTGTTGGTTGCTTGCTCCTTGGGAAAGTGCATCTGGACTACGTACTTGAGGTGCTCTCCGGTGGGTGCGACAAGCAGCACGCCCGCGCCGGCGCCTTGCAGCGAGAAGGCACCATCAAAGTGCATCAGCCACTCTTTGCTTGCCTCTTTGACGGGGATGCTCGTCTCTGGAATTTCTTCATCTGGTGTTGGCGTCCATTCTGCTATGAACTCTGCCAATGCCCTGCTTTGGATAGTTGAAGTGCTCTCAAACTTGAGGCCAAAGCTTGACAGTTCCAGCGCCCACTCGACAATCCTGCCTGTTGCTTCTGGATTTTGCAGTATCCTCTTCAGCGGAAAGCGAGTGACGACTGTGATCTCATGTGCTTGGAAGTAATGGCGCAGCTTTCTTGAGGCCATGAGGAGGCCGAAAAGCAACTTCTGCACTCCAGAGTACCTTGATCTAGCCCCCTGCAGAAGAGAACTGACAAAGTAAACTGGGCGCTGCACCATTCTCTTCGGCATTTTATCATGCTCCTGCGCAGATCCATCTTTGTCGGGACCAGAGCTTGTCGGCGAAGCCCCCTGCTTGTCGCTGGATGCATCTGCCATGGTTGCTGGCTCGTCATCCGCCTCCCTCTCCGCCACTAACGCAGCACTAACCACTTGATTGGTCGCCGCTATATACAGCAGCAACTTCTCTTGTGGCTTAGGTGCGACAAGTGTTGGAGTGGAGGACAGGTATCTCTTCAAGTCCTGCAGCGCAGCCTCCGCCTCCGGAGTCCATTTCATTGGACCTGCCTTTTTCAGAATTTTGAAAAATGGCAGGGCGCGCTCAGCAGATCTAGAGATAAACCTGCTGAGAGCAGCCACGCAACCGGCAAGCCTTCGTACATCCTTGACGCGCTTTGGTGCTTCGATCTGCTCAATGGCCTTGATCTTGTCGGGATTGGCTTCAATTCCCCGCTGAGACACGAAGAACCCGAGAAGCTTGCCGGAAGGGACTCCAAACACGCACTTCTCGGGGTTAAGCTTGAGGTTGATCTTGCGCAGATTTGCAAATGTCTCGTCTAAATCTTGAATCAGGGTCGCCCTGTTCTTGCTCTTGACCACTATGTCATCCATGTAGGCTTCCACATTTCTGTGCATCTGCGGCTCAAAAGCGTGGTGGACTACCCTTGCGAATGTTGAACCGGCATTCTTCAAACCGAAAGGCATCCGTACGAAGCAGTACGTGCCACACGGGGTGATAAATGCGGTTTTCTCTTCATCTTCTTCTGCCATGAAGATCTGATGGTATCCTGAGTATGCATCAAGAAATGAAAGCAAATCACATCCGGCTGTGGAGTCAACAATCTGGTCAATACGCGGCAAGGGAAATGGGTCTTTGGGACAAGCTTTATTAACATCAGTGAAGTCAATACAAAGTCTCCATTTCCCGTTAGCCTTGCGCACAACAACAGGATTGGCCAACCACGTGGGATGGAGCACTTCTCTGACAAGGCCTGCTGCTTCCAACTTCTTGATTTCTTCTGCGATGAATTCTTGGCGCTCCACTGCCTGCTTCCTGACTCTCTGCTTGACGGGCCGCGCATGAGGACAGACGGCAAGGTGGTGCTCAATTACTTTCCTGGGAACACCGGGGATATCAGACGGTTGCCATGCAAACACGTCGACATTCGCCCGCAGGAAAGCAACGATCGCGCTTTCCTATTTGGGGTCAAGAGTGGCGCTGATGGTGAAGGTACCACCAGCGCCATCCTCCTTGGCGGACACCTTCTTGGTCTTAGGTGGAGCTGCCATTGCCATCTTACACTTGCCGGTGGAGCTCTATGGTGCGTCCTCGACGGTAGTGCAGCACTCCGAAGAGGTGCGCTTGCCGGAGTGGGCATCAGAGCTCTTGCCGGACTTGGTCTTCTTCTTCCCCCCGGGAGCTTCAGTGGCAAGTGTCTTGCGTTCTGCTGCGGCTGCTGCTTCGCGGTAGATCTTGTCGGCACAGATAAGAGCATCCTTCTTGTCGCCAGGGACAGAGATGACACTTATCGGGCCTGGCATTTTCAGTATGTTGTACGCATAGTGAGAGGCTGCCATGAACTTGGCGAGTGCCGGTCGGCCAAGGATTCCATTGTAAGGTAATGGAAAGTCGGCAACGTCAAACGTGACCCTCTCAGTCCTGAAGTTCAGTTCGCTGCCAAATGTTACCGGCAACGTGATCTTTCCCTTCGGCTTGCTCCTTCCCGGGTTGATTCCTTGAAATGTACCGGTCTCTTCGAGCTCGCTGTCAGGGATCTGGAGTTTCTGAAGCACCGCGGAGGAGATCAGGTTCAAGCCGGCCCCGCCGTCAACTAGCATCTTAGTGACCTTGAGGTTGCGGATTGTTGGTGAAACCAGCATCGGCAAGCACCCGACCGCAGTTATGCGATCAGGATGGTCCTCAATGTCAAAGATGATAGGCGTGCCGGACCATTTCAGAGGCTTGCGTGACTCGACGGGTGGTTCTGCTGCATTAACTTCCCGCACCCACTGCTTGAGCTGGCGGTGCGAGGCATGCAGAGAAGCACCACCGTCAATGCACAGGACCTCTGTGGCTTTCTGGAACTCCTGCTCATCAGTCTCCTCATCATCCGTGTCTTCATCGTCGTCGTCATCTTCATCCTTGTCGCGGCCGCGAGGAGGTCTGTCTCCTTGCCGCTGCTTGGCCTTGCCGCGGCGTCCTCCTCGGCCGGGACGTTTCTTGCCGGATCCCCCAGCACCTTCCTGGGCCTTCTCCTTGTCGCGCCGCTCGTATTCAGCTTTCTGTTGCTCAACAAGCTGTTCGACTTTCTTACAGTTCTGGAGATCATGGCCCTTGGTGCGGTGGATCTTGCAATACTGCTTGTTGGTGACGTCCTGCTTGTCGGTGACCGCCACCTCCGCGGCAACCTCCTTGCCGGAGTCACCAGCTTTGGCTTCCTTGGCGCCACCACCGTTGCCGGACTGCTCAACAACTAGCACTTCTTTGCCTTTCTTCTTTCTGTTGTTCCGCCGCCGGTTTTTTCTTGCCGGGGCAGCATCTTCACTGTCAGATCCTCCCGCTCCTATATTTTCTCCGGGGAGTCTCCTCCCTTCCTCAGCACGTGCACACTTGTCGGCCAGTGCATATAACTCACCGACGTCCCTGATCTTGCACATCGCCATTTCCTCCCGCATCCTGTGGTTTCGCACGTTCTGATGGAACGCGCTGATCACCGTGGCGTGGTGGACGTCTGGGATGTTGTGCTGCACACTGCTGAATCTCTGAATGTACTTGCACATGGGCTCTCCTTCCTTCTGGGCGAGTAGATGAAGATCACTCTCCTGGCCATGAGGCTTGTGTCCGCCTGTGAAGGCGCCGACAAACTGATGGCACAGATCAGCCCAAGAGGATATGGAGTTGTCCGGCAAGTGCATGAGCCAGGATCTGACATTGGGCTTGAGCACCAGTGGGAAGTAGTTGGCAAGGATCTTGTCATCTCGTCCCCCGGCAGCCTGCACCGCATTGGTGTAGATGCTGAGGAACTCCGACGGATGCGTCTTGCCGTCGTACTTCTCCGGTACGTCTGGCTTGAAGTTCTTTGTGCTGGGCCACTGGACTTGCCGCAGCTCACGAGTGAACGCAGGGCAACCTACCACGTACGGCAGATCGCCTGGTTCCCCTGGCGCATGCATGTCAACAGAGGGCCCAGCGTGCTTGTCGGATTGACGTCGCGCTTCTCTTCGGCGCTCGATGCGGGTTCGAGCGTCTTCTTGTTGTCGATCATGAAGAACTTGGCGCTGATCGCGACGAGCTCGTGGATCCGAAGATGCGGTGGAGTCGTTGTCGAGGTGGATCCGGCGAGTCGGCGATCTTGGCCTTCGGGGTGGTGATTGCATGGTAGTTGCACTTCCACCCGTTTCGTCGCCACCGGCTCGCACCCGGCAAACCTACCGCGGCGGCGACGCGCTCGGCTGCCGCGGAGTGTCGCTATTGGCGTAGCCGATGAGACTCTGAATGGTGGCCCTCCATTCGTCGATCTTGTCTGACGTCGGAGGGTAATCTAGGAGAAGTTGAGCTCGCGCCAAAGCTTCTGCTGGAGTGGTGGGTGGCAGTGGCGGACGGCGCGAGGAGCGGGACGTGCTCGAACTTCTAACTATGTTAGAAGGAGCAGTATCCCGTCCAGGCGACCGTGCCCCGCTCGTGCCAGCATGTTGGCGTGCATGCTGGTCTTGAGCGCCCCGAGATCCACCAGCTTGGTCTTGGCCTATCATGCGTATGGCACTGCTAGTGCCATGACGCTGTTGATCTTGCGCCTCCTGAGAGTGGCGTGGAACATGTACAGTCGCCGAGGTTTGTGCAGCCTTGTTCTTGGACCTGGCGGCATCATGAGCTTCCTCGTCGACGTCCATTCTTCCGCCGGCGTCCATTCCACCACCAGTTTGCTCCAACGGTGGCGGAAGTGACGTGGACGGAGCGGCTGCCGCCAAAGTCTTCTTCTTCGGTGGCATGTTGATGAAGGGAATGAAGATCTAGCTCGTGTGAACATCGGATCAGGTTCACACAATCTCGACGCCCCCCTACCTGGCGCACCAAAGATGTCGGGGGAAACTGATCCACGAACACCTATGGGGCCGGCGGACCGGGCCCCTTTCGGTTCGGTGGGGGGCGGAGATAGCACGAAGAGCGGATCGAGGCGAAGCACACGAGCAGTTTACCCAGCTTCGGAGCTCTCCGGAGAGATAACACTCCTACTGCTGCTTGTCTGGTTGTATTATCTTATGTTCTTGCTCTCGAGAGAGAGCGTGGTGTTTTCTGGGCTACGAATGAATCGAAGCGAACTGTCCGAACCCCCTTTACGTTGCGCATGGGCCTCCTTTTATACGCTAAAGGGGTCACCGACAGGTGGCAACGCAGAGGAGGGTACAAATGTAAAAAGTGAGGTGGTTGGTACAGTTGCTTGTACAGTGTACCCTACCTAACCCTGACGGCAGGGGACAAGGGCATTAAATGCCCGTCTGAGTCACCCAAACAGTGCAGAAAAGGACCGTTAGGGGCGCCACCGTTCGCCACGATGGCGATCTTGTCAGCTTCGCATGCCACTACGCACCGCTGGCTGCACAGCCTCCCGCCACGCGCGCCTGGAGAGGCCCTCAGGGCGACACGTTGGTCGATGTGCTGGAGCATGAGCATAGAGTGGCCGCCTGCCGCGGCGAGCACCTTGCCGCTGCTGTTATCTTGTCGGGTCCGGAAGGTTGTCGCTCACCGGGCCTCGAGGTACCTGGGCTGGTCTTCCCGGCAAGCTCCTCTTGCCGGGGCCTTGTTGCCTTGCCGGAGCGCGTGGCGCGTCGCGGCAAGTTCCTTGGCGTGCCTTGGTTGGCCTTCCCGGCAAGCTCCTCTTGCCGGGGGCTTGTCTCTTGAGCTTAAATACTTTGTTCTTGAATGGCTCCAAGGGGACCATGGAGGATCTTGGCGTTCGCCCGGCAAGCCTTGCCGCGGGGTGCTCCAACTGCCCGTGCACAAGTTCGGGATTCTAGGGTACCCCTATTCTAGTACACCGACAAACGCAATAATTCTTCGTCTCGTATTTTTCTTATACGAAGGAGTAACATACCCCCAAAACAGTTTCGGAAACGGAGTTTCGAGCAAAGAGATCAAAATCCACGGGTTCGGGAGCAAGAACACGAGAGAGAGAGAGAGGGAGAGAGAGAGCAATGCTAATTTTTTCGGTAGGTGGTGAAGTGGGATGAAGAGATAAGTGAGGGGGCCACGTGAGGACCACAACCTACTAGGGCACGCTTGGGGGTCATGGCGCGCCTAGGTGGGTTGTGCCCACCTGGTGCACCTTTCTCTGATATTATTTGCACCAAAAAATTTCAAATATTCAGAAAAAAATCATATTAAATTTTCAGAGCATTCTAAGAACTTTTATTTTTGGGTCAATTTTTTATTGCACGACAAATTTAGAAAGCAGACAAAACATATCATTTATTTTATTTAACTAATAAAAACAGAAAACAAAACATAAGGACATCAGGTAGTGCTTACTAAATTCATCAACTTCATACCTCTCGAAAATGATCCATTAATAAGGTTGATCAAGTCTTATTAACAACCACTTTCGATTAGCATGAAATGGAAGAACTTTAGTAAATCACTAAGTTACCTCAATGGGGATACGAATGTCCCCAACAATAAGCATTTCATATTTCTTTTTAACAGTAGGTAGAGGTAGTTGAAAAGTTCCAATAGAGATTGTCGGAGATTTTTCAATAACATTAATACCATTCACTTGGAATTGTTTCTTCTGAAAGTGCACCCTATGCTTATTACCGTTGATCTGAAAAGTGACCTTGCTTTTATTGCAATCAATAACAGCCACTACAGTATTCAAGAAGGGTCTACCAAGGATAATTGACATGTTTTCGTCATCGGGCATCTCAAGTATATCAAAGTTAGTCAAAATAGTGACATTAACAACAACAACGGGCACATCCTCACAAATACCGGTAGGTATAACAGTCGATTTGTCGGTGATTTGCAAAGGTATTTCAGTAGGTGTGAGTTTATTCAAATCAAGTCTTTGATATAAAGAGAAAGGCATAACACTAACACCAGCTCCCAAATCACTTAAATAAGTTTTCACATAATTTCTTTCGATGGAGCAAGGTATAATTGGTATTCCCAGATCTCCAAGTTTTTTAGGTACTATATCTTTAAATGTATAATTAGCAAGCATGGTGGAGATTTCAGCTTCTGGTATTTTTCTCTTATTGGTGATGATGTCTTTCATGTACTTTGCATAAGGAGGCATTTTTAAGATATCAGTCAAGCGAGTACACAAAAAGACTGGCCTAGTCATTTCAGCAAAGCATTCAAATTCTACATCATCTTTCTTTTTAGTTGACTTAGGTGGAAAGGGCATAGGTTTTTGAACCCATGGTTCTCTTTCCTTACTGCGTTTTCTAGCAACAAAGTCTCTTTTATCATATCTTTTATTCTTGAGTTGTGGGTTATCAAGATCAACTGCTCGTTCTATCTCAACATCATTGTCTAGTTCTTTATTATTTGTTTGAGTATCTTCATTGTAACACCCATGATGTGGCTATATCTCCCACCAGTTGGAGAACGACTTAGAGGCATAACCGCATAGTAGGCATGTCGCAAGAGGGGTAATCTTTACACATCCTATGTACTGAATAAGAAAGAGGTACAGAGTTGGCTTACAATCGCCACTTCACACAAAACAAGAATATAGCATTACATCATCCTGAATACAATCACGGTCTGACTACGGAACCAAAATAAAAGAAGACCACCCCTAATGCTAGATCCCCGATCGCCCCGACTGGGCTCCACTACTGATCAACTGGAAATGAAACTACACAACGAACACGATCTTCATCAAGCTCCTCCTTGAGCTCGGTTGCGTCACCTGCACAGTATCATCGGCACCTGCAAACTGGTTTTTGGAAGTAATCTGTGAGTCACGGGGACTCAGCAATCTCACACCCTCGCGATCAAGACTATTTAAGCTTATGGGTAGGGAAAAGGTATGTGAGGTGGAGCTGCAGCAACCACTAGCATATATAGTGGCTAACTTACACAAATGAGAGCGAGAAGAGAAGGCAAAGCACGGTCGTGAAACTATAAGTGATCAAGAAGTGATCCTGAAACTACTTACCTTCAAGCAAAACTCCAACACCGTGTTCACTTCCCGGACCCCGCCAAGAAGAGACCATCACGGCTACACACGCTGTTGATGCATTTTAATTAAGTTAAGTTTCAGGTTTTCTACAACCAGACATTAACAAATTCCCATCTGCCCATAACCGCGGGCACGACTTTCGAAAGTTCAAAACCCTGAAGGGGTGTCCCAACTTAGCCCATCAAAAGCTCTCACGGTCAATGAAGGATATTCCTTCTCCCAGGAAGACCCGATCAGGCTCGGAATCCCGGTTACAAGACATTTTGACAATGGTAAAACAAGACCAGCAAAGCCACCCGATGTGCCAAAAAATCCCGATAGGAGTCGCACGAACCTCTTTCTCAGGGCAACACCGGATGAGACTAGCTACCAGTAAAACCAACCCTCAAGTTTCCCCGAGGTGGCCCCGCAGGCAGCTCAGTTCGGACCAACACTCAGAGGAGCACTGGCCCGGGGGGGTTAAAATAAAGATGACCCTCGGGCTCCGGAAACCCAAGGGAAAGGCTAGGTTGTTAGTGCAAATGTAAAACCAAGGTTGGGCCTTGCTGGAGGATTTTTATTCAAGGCGAACTGTCAAGGGGTTCCCATTATAACCCGACCGCGTAAGGAACGCAAAATCAAGGAACAAAACACCGGTATGACGGAAACTAGGGCGGCCAGAGTGGAACAAAACACCAGGCATAAGGCCGAGCCTTCCACCCTTTACCAAGTATATAGATGCATTTATTAAATAATAGATATTGTGATATCCCAACAAATATCCATGTTCCAACAAGGAACAAACTCCAAACTTCACCTGCAACTAGCAACGCTATAAGAGGAGCTGAGCAAAGCGGCAACATAGCCAAACAATGGTTTGCTAGGACAAAGTGGGTTAGAGGCTTGGCTTAGAAATATGGGAGGCATGATATAGCAAGTGGTAGGTATCGCAGCGTAGGCATAGCAATAGAGCGAGCAACTAGCAAGCAAAGATAGAAGTGATTTCGAGGGTATGGTCATCTTGCCTGCAAAGTTCTACGAGAAGACGAAAGCTTGATCCTCGTAAATGTACTCAACGGGTACCTCGATCACGAACTCGTCTCCTGGCTCTACCCAAAGAAAGAACACAAGCAAAGGAAAACCACAATCAACCACGGTGCAATGCGCAAGCAACATGATGCAAAACATGGCATTATATGCGGGATGTGATATGCAATGCATATGCGTGCTTCAGAAAGGAAAGATTGAAACATGCCTCAACTTGGAAAAGCAAGAGTGCTGCTGGAAAGATGAGATGATTTCCGTCGAAATCGATATAAAGATCACCGGAATCGGATGCACGGTTTGGAAATGGCAAGCAAAACAATAATAGCACAAAGCTGCGATTAACAGCATGATGTCATCTAAATGCATCAAGGAAAATAAGCTACTGCATTCTAAGATAGAAACAAAACACATGGCAGTGATCCACTCAAGATGCTCGACAAAAGATGAACAGTGAGCTACGGCTAAATCACATAATAGCAGATTCAAACAAGCATGGCAAAAGTGCAAAAGATAACAGGTTCTCAGACTTAGCACAAATAACAACGTCAGGATTTAACATCAGGAAGCAATATTTAGAGCAAGATAACAACAAGCTACAGGAACATATCATGGCAAAGCAAGGCATGGCATGAGAGTACACAAAGCATACAACAAAAGTCCCTTACTAACCATAAGCCAAAAGTGATAAGAAAATACAATGACACCCATGTAAACATAGCAAGTTTCGTTAACAGATTCAGACTTATTAGAAAACTGGACATGGCATGAACAGAATTATGAAGGCATGTTTGCGAGCTCGGTGCACTCACCACAGGGCATTGCATGACAAGCTAAGCATACAACCAGATAGAAGACATGATCAATAAGCTAACCATGGCAAGAACAACCTCATAACATGCATGGATAAACTACAGCAACCTCGGCAAAATTGATTAACATGTAAACAATCTGCCAGGAACATTTTATAGCAAAAGTAGAGCAAGATTGAGTCATGCTAGGGCACTCCATAATTGCAAACAAAGACATGTATGGATAGAGGATAACAATATCTCAAAATCATCCTTAATGAACATGCTCAAAACAGGCATGGATCACTCTGTAGCAACATGAATACATGGCATAAAAATAACATCAGGAAAATGACTTAGAAGAATTCTAACTCCCAGAAAACAACAACATCACGAGAGCTACTTTGCATGCTTGTGCTAGTCACCACATTGATCACAAAAATACATGGCATACACCTATGTAAAGATGGCATGGCATATAACAAAACACATGTAGAGCTCATGCTCATAGGAGGCACACATTAATCATGGCAAAAATGACAAATGTCCATAATCTGTTAAGAAGCAGAAACTAACATTACATAGCACTCTTGCAACAGCATTTTGGGCATCAAGATGAACACAAACAAGCACGGTGCAATGGAATTAAATGAAGAGGACATCAAGACGAACAATTTGATATGCTACACGCCCAAAACGGAGCCACGATGGCAGAGTTATGATACGATGAACATGGCCTGAAATAGTTACAGAACTAGGACTTAGAGAAAATCACCTCGCAGACTAGGGTTGACCACGGCACGGATTTCAAGGCGGCGGCGGATCTTGCCGGATCCCCACCAGAGAAGTGGCCGGAGGAGGACGGGGAGGGCGGATCCGGTCGCTGGCGAGCAGATCGGGCCGGATCGGGGCGGCGCCGGCCGGGGACGGCGGGGTCACCGCGGGAGATCGCCGGCGGGAGCGGAGAAGGCGGCGGCGGGCGGTGGCGCTCGAGGCGCGGGCGAGCGGGAGGCCGAGGGGCGGCGACGCGACCGGATGGGCCGGGAGGGCCCGACCCGGGCCTCGGCGGGCTGCGGCGGGTACAGGAGAGAGAGAGAGAGAGACGCCGGCGACGGTGACGTGGCGAGGTGGTATTGGTCCGGCGCGGCGGCGCGGACTTATCCGTCGGTGGAGAATGTGTCCGGCGGCGCGAGAGGAGCGGGCTAGGGTTTCATCCGCGAAAATTTCGGAGAGGCACACACATATATAGGTAGAGGGAGCTAGGAGAGTCCAAATGAGGTGTGGTTTTCTCCCACATGATCGTGATCGAACGACCGAGATGATGGAGGGGGTTTTGGTAGGTTTTGGGACACTTTGGAAGGGTGTTGGGCTGCAACACACACGAGGACTTTACGGTTCCTCGGTTAACCGTTGGAGTATCAAACGAACTCCAAATGGCACGAAACTTGACAGGTGGTCTACCGGTTGTGAACCAAGGCCGCTGGGCAAGTCTCCGTCCAATCCGAGAATGTTTAACACCCACACGCGAAAAGAGACAAAAGGGGATGCCGGACGACATAGGAGCGCCGGATTGCAAAATGGACAACGGGGAAAAATGCTCGGATGCATGAGACGAACATGTATGCAAATGCGATGCACAAGATGACATGATATGAAATGCATGACACACGAACAAATGACAAGGAAACAACAATGAATAACTGGGAGACACCTGGCGCAACGGTCTTAGGGCATTACATTCATGAACCTAATCATTATCTTTTTCATTATCAGAAGGTGAGTGTTCACTACAAGATTGAGTTTCAGCATCAGAGATAGAAACTTCATTACCTTTATCAGGAGGTTTTTCTACTTCAGGTTCACTAGAGGCATGCAAAGTCCTATCATTTTTCTTCTTCTTTTTCTTTTTATAAGGACTATGTGCATCAGTGTTAACCCTTTGAGAGTCTTGCTCAATTCTTTTTGGGTGTCCCTCAGGATAAAGTGGTTCCTGAGTCATCCTACCTCCTCTAGTCATTACTCTAACAACATGATCATTGATATTATTATTCATTTCATCTAACAACTCTGTTTGAGATTTAGCAACTTCTTCTAACTGATTTTGAATCATAGAAACATGCTTCCCCACACCTCTAACAAGTCACACAAGCAAGCAATCATATCAGAATTGTATTTCAATTGCTTCATAACATTTGCATTGAAGTGATCTTGCTTTCTAATGTAATTTTCAAACTCATAAAGGCATTTGCTAGGGTGTACATTTTGAGGATTATCATTATCATTAAATTTCATTAGAGAATTTACCTCTACCACCTTAGATGGTGGTGGTTTATCAAGCCCATACATTTCTTCAATAGGAGGAAACATTTTGACATGCTCAGCTTTAATACCTTTTTCTCTCATAGATTTCTTTGCCTCTTGCAGATCTTAAGGACCGAGATATAAGATACCCCTCCTCTTCGGAGTGGATTTAGGCGGTCGTTCAGGAAGAGTCCAATCATCATAATTTTTCAATATGTTATTCAATAATTCTTTACCTTGGCCGATAGTTCGTTCCCTCAAAACACAACCAACACAACTATCTAGGATATCCCTAGAAGCATCGGTTAGTCCCTTACAGAAGATATTGAGTATTTCATTTTTCTTAAGAGGATGATCCGGGAAAGCATTAAGAAATTGGAGAAGCCTCCCCCAAGCTTGTGCGAGACTCTCTTCTTCAATTTGCAGAAAGTTAAATATTTCCTGTAAGGCAGCTTGTTTCTTATGAGCAGTGAAATATTTTTCAAAGAAGTAATAAATCATATCTTGGGGAGTACGCACACAACCAGGAGCAAGAGTATTGTACCAAGCTTTAGCATCACCCTTTATTGAGAACAGAAATAATTTGAGAATATAATAATAGAGAATTTTCTCACCATGAGCAAATAGGGTGGCTATGTCATTCAACTTAGTAAGATGTGCCACAACATTTCAGTTTCATAACCATGGAAAGTATCAAATTCAACCAAAGTAATCAACTCTGGGTTGTTAGAAAATTCATAATCCTTATCGTCAACAAAGATAGGTGAAGTAGCAAACCGAGGATCACATTTCATTTTAGCATTCAAAGTCTTTTCTTTATACTTGCATAATAATTTTGCTAGATCATCTATATCCTTACAAGCAAGAATATTCCTAGTTGCCTCCTCATCCATAACATAACCTTCTGGTACCTTTGGCAATTCATATCTAGGAAGGCTAGTTCTAATATGTGTTTCAACATTTTCAGTTCCAATCTCTTCATCAGTTTCAACATTCTCAAAAGCTTTAGTTCTAGCAAGTTATTCATGAAGAAATTCACCTAGTGGCACATTATCATCAAGCAAGGTACTAGCATCATCATATATATCATTCGTAGTAGAAGTGGCATCATCAATAACTTGCGACATATCAGGATTAATAGCATGTGGTGGTGTTTCAAGTTTACTTATAACAGATGGTGAATCAAGTGCGGAGCTAGATGGCAGTTCCTTACCTGCTGTAGCGACCAGACCTCAAACAGTCTGATCTCTGTGCTCCGGTGTCATCCCTGGATCAGTAATGCAGACACCACACAGTACTCGGAGGATTTATAGCAGAGTAGCAATCACACACTTATTACATCGAGTGTCTCAAAAGAGAACTTATTACAATAAATATGGCTTAAGGCCATCTAATAATGATAACAGCGGAAGGCTTGGAAGATAAGTGAGTGCATCAACTCCAACGGCATCACTGAGTATAGAACCACGACCTAAAACTCCTTAATTGTTCTCTGAAAAGTCTGCAACATTAACGTTGCAGCCCAAAACGGGTCAGCACATGGAATATGCTGGCAATGTAACACATCGAGAGTAATGGAATGAAACAGCTATACTATATGCATATTTGGTTGGTGGAAAGCTCTATGGTTACAGTTTTGCGTAAAGCCAATTTTTCCCAACTTCAAAGGAATAAAATTTATTTAACTATCATGGTAGTTGTTAAACATTGAGAATGGTTGACAGCATTCTCGATCCCAATTAAGCATCATCATTAAACATAACCCAACAAAATTAATTTAGGGAAACATGTTGAGATTCACATGATAATTCAGGTACTAGATACTCAAGATGTCCATAACCGGGGACACGACTAACCATGATTAGTTTATTACACTTTGCAGAGGTTTGCACACTTTTCCCCACAAGATTTGATCGCCTCCATTGGGTTTCTCGCACTACAGGGTGTTTGAGAAGACGGATGACCGAGACATAGTCTTTCAGAAGTGCTAGCACCTTACGATAGGGTAGACCGTACCACCTACATCCCCTACATCTGCTAGTCTACCACTGTATGAGTTCGCACGACTTAGTCAACTATGCTAGAGCCCATAATAGCTTGTGGCTGCACACGGAAGTTTCTAGTATGAATAGTCTCATGATCCCTTTGAGCCTGGGTGGCGGTCCAAAAGAAAACAGGCAAGTCCTGGAATACCCAGGTGCCTCAATCCACCCAGATGTGTGTTTAAGTTGCCACCTTAGATAACCATTAATTAACAAAACTCACATCTGTCATGGATATCACTCACCCAATCCACGTCTACTAGCATAGCATGGCATAATAAGCAAACGTAGAAGTAACTCCCAAAGGTTTGATAATAAACAGGTAATAGGTACTACCTCATCTACTTCCCATCCCACAATTTAATTAGATCCTAACCATGCAATGTGTGAGGGTTGATCAAAGTGTTACTTGCCTTGCTGATGATCCGGGAAACCTAGCGATTCGAAGTATCAAGCGGCGCACTCCGGGTATTCTATCGCAGACAAACAAACAAGCATACAATAAGTACTCAACTAATGCACAGGTAAAACTCAAATAAGAGATCTAACCAGAAGGTTCAACTCAAGAACTCCGGTTGGCAAAAGAATCATATCGAATGAAGCAACGAAAGTCAAACAGCGAAAGAAAACAACTTCGTTCTACTAATCTGGATCTAGGGCAAATTTTATAGTAGCAAAATCTTGTTTAAGTTGGTTAAACGGATAGAGGGTTTTTTGACGAAACTCTAGGCGCTTGAATCGCCTGATTCCGATAAACGAGCGAAAAGTTATACTAAAAACAAAATCGGATCAGGAATCGCGATCAGAAAAATCGCGGATTTAATCCGAGAAAAGAAAAACGACGAACGCTCGCTAAATTAAGTAAACCGGAAAAACCGATCTATATAAAAAAACGAATCTAAAAAAACCGACGGAAAAACCGAACGGTTTTCGAAAAAAACCGGAGCGGATTTCGAGGCGCCGGCGGACCTCGGGCGACTTGCGGCGGCGGCAGCGTCCGGCGGCGGCGGCGAGGCGGCGCGGTGGCGCGGCGATGGTGGCGCGGCAGCGAGAGCTGGGGCGGCTCGGGCTAGGGTTAGCTCTGGCTGGGCCTCCCCCCCGGCTTAAATAGCCTAATGGGCCGGGAGTCCTAGTCGGACACGGCCCTAGGTTGGTTCGATTTTTTTTAAATAATTACGCGCAGAAGAAAAATAAAAAGAAATACTAAACGGACACCAAAAATTCCGAAATAAATTTTCACGGGCTTCTAAAATCAAGCCGCACAAGGTGAACATCTATTTGGGACCTAAATGCAATTTTGAAAAACGCACATTTTTCCTAAATTCAAATAAAACACCGAAAAACTCCAAAATAAAATCCTATTTGATTTTATTATTAAATCCTCAATATTTCTTTATTTTCGGAAAGTCATTTTATTCCCTCTCTCATATTTTTGTAATAGAAATAATTGATGATAAAATAAATAAAATCAAATGATCCTATTCTCAAAATTTGAGAAAACTCAAATATGAAAATAACTAAATCCCCAACTCTCTCCGTGGGTCATTGAGTTGCGTAGAATTTCTAGGATCAACCAAAATGCAAAATAAAATATGGTATGCAATGATGATCTAATGTATAACATTCCAAATTGAAAATTTGGGATGTTACAAACCTACCCCCCTTAAGAT
Organism: Triticum aestivum; assembly: GCF_018294505.1. NCBI lineage: Eukaryota > Viridiplantae > Streptophyta > Magnoliopsida > Poales > Poaceae > Triticum > Triticum aestivum. The sequence goes on from NC_057797.1 coordinate 307,098,336, forward strand.
GAATCTCGCCCTCGAGATTCGGGTTGGCTAGAAAATAGGTGAGGGTGGTCCTTGAACAAATCTTCCTCTCGCTCCCAGGTGGCTTCATCCTCTGTGTGGTGGCTCGACTGAACTTTGCAAAACTTGATAACCTTGCTACGGGTAACTCGACTGGCAAACTCGAGAATCTTAATTGGTTTCTCCTCGTACGTCAAATCATTATCCAACTGAATAGTTTCCAAATGCACTGTGTATCTCAAAGGTATGTCAGCCATCTCCGCGTGGCATTTCTTTAACTGAGAAACATGGAACACATCATGAACTCCTGACAATCCTTCAGGCAATTCCAACTTGTAGGCCACTTCTCCCATACGCTCCAAAACTCGATATGGTCCTGCAAATCGTGGTGCTAACTTCCCTTTAACTCCAAAACGCTTTGTTCCCCGAAGTGGAGATACTCGAAGATAAGCTCTATCTCCAACTTCGTAAACTGTCTCCTTACGTTTAGAATCTGCATAACTTTTCTGTCTGGACTGGGCTACCTTGAGCCTATCGCGAATCAACTTCACCTTCTGTTGAGACTCTTTAATCAAGTCAGGTCCAAACAACTAGCAGTCTCCAACTTCGTCCCATGACAACGGTGTCCTGCACCTCCTTCCGTACAAAGCTTCGAAAGGGGCCATCTTTAAACTGGTTTGGTAACTGTTGTTGTAAGAGAACTCTGCATATGGCAAATTATCGTCCCAACTAGATCCATAATCTAGCGCACAAGCTCTCAGCATATCCTCCAAAATCTGATTGACTCTCTCGGTCTGTCCATCTGTCTGTGGATGAAAAGCTGTACTAAATTGTAGCCTGGTACCCAAAGTTTCGTGCAACTGCTTCCAGAACTTTGAGGTAAACTGGGTTCCTCTATCTGATATGATACTCCTTGGAACTCCATGCAAACATACGATCCTGGTCATGTATATCTTTGCCAACTTAGCACTGGTGTAAGTGGTCTTTACCAGGATAAAATGAGCTACCTTCGTCAATCGATCAACTACAAACCAAATCGAGTCATAGCCTAAACGAGTCCTGGGCAATCCCGTGATAAAATCCATGCCTAGCTTATCCCACTTCCATTTGGGTATCGGCAATGGTTGTAACAATCCTGCTGGCTTCTGATACTCTGCCTTTACTCTCTGACATACATCACAAACTGCTACATACTCCGCAATATCCTTCTTCATTTCGGTCCACCAGAAAATATCCTTCAGATCCAAATACATCTTGGTATTTCCTGGGTGAATTGAATACGGTGAGTCGTGTGCCTCTTGCAAAATCAACTTCCTGATCTCCGGGTCATTTGGCACGTAAACGCGGTCTTCAAACCATAGGTTATCGTGCTCATCCTCACGAAATCCTTTAGCTTTTCCTTTGCTCAGTTTCTCCTTAATAGCGGCAATCTCTTTGTCAGTCTTCTGAGCTTCTCTGATTTTATCCATCAAAGTTAACTGAATCTCCAATGCTGCTACATAACCTCTCGGAACTATTTCCAAACATAGTTCACGAAGATTTTCTGCTAACTCCTTGGGTATTTCTCCCGTCAGTAACGTATTGACATGGCTCTTACGGCTTAATGCGTCAGCTACTACATTAGCCTTTCCGGGATGATAATGCAATCTCATATCATAATCCTTGATGAGCTCCAACCATCTCCTTTGTCTGAGAGTCAACTCCTTCTGTGTGAAAATGTACTTCAAACTCTTATGATCCGTGTACACCTCACAATGGTTTCCAATGAGGAAATGCCTCCATGTTTTCAAAGCATGCACTATGGCTGCTAACTCCAAATCATGCATGGCATAATTTAACTCATGAGGCTTCAGTTGTCTTGAGGCATATGAAACAACTCTCCCTTCCTGCATAAGCACTGCTCCAAGTCCTCGACGTGAAGCGTCGCAATACACCTCATAATCTTTGGTCTGGTCTGGCAAAATCAACACTGGTGAGGTAACCAAGCATTTATTCAACTCCTGGAAACTAGCCTCACATTCCTCCGTCCATATGAACTTCGTATCTTTCTTTAACAACTCAGTCATAGGCTTCGCAATCTTTGAGAAATTCTCAATAAATCTCCGGTAGTATCCTGCGAGTCCAAGAAAACTCCGGATCTCTCCAACTGTTGTTGGGGCTTCCCACTTGGTCACAGTATCAACTTTAGTGGGATCAACTGCTATACCTTCTCCAGATATAACGTGTCTGAGGAATCCTATTTCCTTCAACCAAAACTCACATTTGCTGAACTTGGCATATAATTGATGTTCTCTGAGCTTTCCAAGTACCAAACGCAAATGCTCCTTATGCTCCTCCTCATTCTTCGAATAAACCAGGATATCATCAATGAACACTACGACGAACTTATCCAAAAACTCCATAAACACTTTGTTCATCATGTTCATAAAATAGGCAGGTGCGTTAGTCAGACCAAATGACATAACGGTATACTCGTACAGCCCATACCTGGTGGTAAAAGCTGTCTTCAGAATATCCTGTTCTCGAATCTTCAACTGGTGGTATCCTGATCGCAGATCGATCTTGGAAAATACCTTAGCTCCTTGCAATCGATCAAACAGATCATTAATCATTGGTAGTGGGTACTTGTTCTTGATCGTTACTTCGTTCAATCCTCGATAATCAACAACCATCCTTAACGATCCATCCTTCTTCTCCACTAGAAGTACCGGCGATCCCCAAGGCGAAGAACTTGGGCGGATATATCCCTTATCCAGTAACTCCTTAATTTGCTTCTTAATTTCCACCAAATCCTTTGCTAGCATCCTATATGGTCTCTTTGATATTGGCCCTATTCCTGGCAATAGCTCAATCAAAAACTCAATATCTCTATCCAGTGGCATGCCTGGCAACTCCTCTGGAAATACTTCAGGGAAATCCCTTACCACTGGTACTTCCTCCTACACAACTCCTGTTAGGCAATTTACTTGAGTCCTCTTTGGCACATGCGGGGTACATACTTGATCCTTCTCCCTTCTAGGGTGGTAAGCAAAATTTACTTACTAACACATTCAATATTCCCTTCATACTTTGATAACCAATCCATGCCTAATATCACATCCAATCCTTGTGATTCCAATACTATTAGGTCTGAGGGAAAAACATAGTTACCAATCCTTAATGGTAACCGATCACACCATAGACTAGCCACATACTCTGCTCCAGGCGAGGTTACTAACATGGGTGACCTAAGGGATTGGGTTGATAGGTTATACTTATCCACAAATCCCCTTGAGATGTATGAATGTGAAGCACCAGTATCAAAAAGAACGAGTGCAGTAAATGACTTATCCAAAAACTTACCTATTACTGCATCGGGCTGAGCTTCAACCTCCTCCACGCTAACGTGGTTCACCTGTCCCCTGTTGAAAGGGTTCGGCTTCTTCCCAGAACTTCCATTGCCATTTTGGCCTTCAGGACATTCATTGGCATAATGTCCGGTCTTCTGACACTTAAAGCAAGTGACTTGGCTCAGGTCCTTCTTGGTTGGGGTTGATGGGTTGGTGCGGTTCTGGCCGTTGCTTCCTCCATTGCCATTACCATTCTTGGTGCCATTGTGATTGTGCGAGCTACCTCCTCCATGGGTGTGCTGAAAATGTCCTCCCGGTCTAGGGGTAAAACGTGGTTTCTGCTGAGCTCCTGAATTGTACTTCCCTTGTCCATACTTCCTCTTGCGATTCTCAATTTGCTGCTGCTTCCCTTCAATCATAAGAGCACGATATACCAACTCCTGGTAGTTATTGAAGGTTGCTACCATCAACTGCATGCTCAACTCATCATTCAGTCCTTCCAGAAACTTCTCCTGCTTAGCTGCATCCATAGTGACGTCATCTGGGGCATAACGTGGTAACTTACTAAAGTCCTCTACATACTGGCCAACTGTTTGTCCTCCTTGGCGTAAGTTCTGAAACTCACACTTCTTCATGGCCATAGCTCCTCATGAAACATGTGCAGTACGAAAAGCCTGCTGAAACTGGTGCCATGTGACAGTGTCGACTGGGAAAGTGGATGTGAAATTCTCCCACCATGATGCTGTGGGTCCTTCTAACTGATGTGCGGCAAACTTTACCTTCTCCGCATCTGTGCATCCTGCTGTGGTCAACTCCCTAGATGTCTTGCGGAGCCAATCATCTGCTACTATCGGCTCGGTGCTACTGGAAAACACCGGCGAATTCAGCCTAAGAAAACGGGCTAAGTGATCAACATGTGGTGGTAGTGGTGGGTTATTGTTGTTGTTCCCTTGATTCTGATTCTGGACTAGCAACTGCATCAATGTGTTCTGCTGCTGGATCAACTGGGTGAGCTCCGGTGGAAAGGCAAATCCTGGGTCACGTCTCGGAGGCATCTGAGGGTTTAGAAAAGATGAGATGTAAGAATAGAGGGGGTCTAAAGAGAAAACACTACCCATATGCACATGAGGAAAAAGCAAACAATTCACTTCATTCAATCAAACAAGGGCATACAATCGATCTATCTATTGCAAAAGTGCTCGGACTACTATATTTACATGGTGGACTACTACTACTGATGAGGTGGTCTACTAGAAATATTCTTCGGTTGCAGACTCCATGATATCTGCTCCAGCTTCATCAACATAGTCATCATCGCTACTATCTGGATCCGAATCGGTGTCGTCGATGATGATGTAGTCTTCCGGGCTAATCTCCTTGGGTTCTTCGTCTTCCTCTACTAGCGTAGGGCCTCCCATAAATATTCCAATCTTCTTGATCAGGTCGTCATTCTTCTCCACCAATACTTCAATTTCCTCTTCATAATCTTCTCGTGTAGCCTTGAGTTCTTCCTCCAGTTCCTTGATTCTAGTCTTAGCCTTCTTCAGATCTATCATGTTGGCGCACATCTGGTTCTCCTGTCGTCAAATGTGCTAGTTTAATTCCGGGATAAAAGCTGCAATTGATCTATCCTTTCTGGTGCTGATCATCTCCCAGTGCTCATCTCGGCGCCCACAAATCTGGTAGATAGTATCCTTGAGATCATTGCGGTAGACTTCTCCAATGCGTCCCATGGCGATGTGAGCTGCCATGCTCTTTCCTAGACTCCAAGTTGGTGCATCAAAAGAAAACTCTATGGGCTCAGTGACTGGCATGAACGTCCTTCCTGGAATTTGAACTTGAATCATCCAGCGCTCTTCTTCAGGTAAAGTGGCGTTATAGGTTCATGTGAAGCTTGGTACTCCTATGTTCAGGTATCTAGTGACTTCCTTCAAGTGATGTCCAAAGGGTGTATCTTCATCCGGTTGCGTGAACTTGTTCCTTGCATCCGCCATCCTAAAAGAGTAGAAAAGATGGGAAGTCAGAAGAGAAGAGAGTGAATAGTGATCTAGGCCTTTTAGCTTAGTGGTCGTGTCCTACAGTCAGCGTGTGCTCTGATACCATCTCTGTAGCGACCAGACCTCAAACAATCTGATCTCTGTGCTCTGGTGTCATCCCTGGATCGGTAATGCTGACACCACACAGTACTCAGAGGATTTATAGCAGAGTAGCAATCACACACTTATTACATCGAGTGTCTCAAAAGAGAACTTATTACAATAAATATGGCTTAAGGCTATCTAATAACGATAACAGCGGAAGTCTTGGAAGATAAGTGAGTCCATCAACTCCAACGGCCTCACTGAGTATAGAACCACGACCTAAAACTCCTTAATCGTCGTCTGAAAAGTCTGCAACATTAACGTTGCAGCCCGAAATGGGTCAACACATGGAATATGCTGGCAATGTAACACATAGAGAGTAATGGAATGAAACAGCTATACTATATGCATATTTGGCTGGTGGAAAGCTCTATGGTTACAGTTTTGCGTAAAGCCAATTTTTCCCTACTTCAAAGGAATAAAATTTATTTAACTATCATGGTAGTTGTTAAACATTGAGAATGGTTGACAGCATTCTCAATCCCAATTAAGCATCATCATTAAACATAACCCAACAAAATTAATTTAGAGTCACATGTTGAGATTCACATGATAATTCAGGTACTAGATACTCAAGATGTCCATAACCGGGGACACGACTAACCATGATTAGTTTATTACACTCTGCAGAGGTTTGCGCACTTTTCCCCACAAGACTCGATCGCCTCCGTTGGGTTTCTCGCACTACAGGGTGCTTGAGAAGACAGATGACCGAGACATAGTCTTTCAGAAGTGCTAGCACCTTACGATCGGTTAGACCGTACCACCTACATCCCCTACATCTGCTAGTCTACCACTGTAAGAGTTCGCACGACTTAGTGAACTATGCTAGAGCCCATAATAGCTTGTGGCTGCACACGGAAGTTTCTCAAATCCATAAAAGTATTCAATCTGATAACAATGAAATCTCAAAGGGAAAAACTCAATTCATCACAACAACATAGAGAGGGAAAAACACCATATGATCCGACTATATTAACAAAGCCCTCTATACATCAAGATCATGACATCTCAAGAACACGATAGAGAGAGAGAGAGAGAGATTAAACACATAGCTACTGGTACAAACCCTCAGCCCCGAGGGTGGACTACTCCCTCGTCATCGTGGTGGCTGCCGGGATGATGAAGATGACCATCGGAGATGATTCCCCCCTCCGGCAGGGTGCGAGAACGGGTTCTAGATTGGTTTTTGGTGGCTACAGAGCCTTGCAATGGTGGAACTACTGATATAGGTTAACCCCAAAGGTTTCGAGAAGTTTTGGGAACTTATTGGGTAAAGAGGGGGTGCGGGAGGCCACTGAGGTGGGCACAACCCGCCTGGGCGCACCTGGTGGGTTGTGCCCCCCTCGGGGCACCCCCCACATGCTGCTGTGGCCCATCGTTCGTGTTCTGGTCCATAAAAATTCTCCAAAAAGTTTTACGGTGTTTGGACTATGTTTGATATTGATTTCCCATGGTGTAAAAAACAAGCTAAAAACAGCAACTGGCACTGGGCACTGGGTCAATAGGTTAGTCCCAAAAATGATATAAAGTTGCTATAAAATTATTGTAAAACATCCAAGAATGATAATATAATAGCATGAATACTTCATAAATTATAGATACGTTGGAGACGTATCAGATGCCAATTTGAATGGGAATGAGAAAAGACACTTCAATTTTTTCCATATAATACACATTTGCCTAGTTGCACATTAAGCACAAACCGTAATCAGAGTGAGGAAAACGTAAACATTGAAACAACAATGCTCTAACCATGGCTCAAAACCACAAGGGCTTGACTTTGTGTGTGCAGATCCTCTAAATAGCAGAGGCGTCGAACCTTCATGGACGTAATCTTAGTGTCGTATAAATGCAACACTGCAGCACTCTAACTTGGTTCTAAAATCTGCAAACTGAATAAACTACGTTTTGCATCTCGCCATTTGCCTTCGACATTCAGATCCATGTTCTATTAAAGATAATCTACATTTCACTGCGAGCTAAAGTTCTAGAACTTGTGTTCTAGAAAGAAGTTACAATGTTCTGAAATATCTTATTGTTGTTCCATATGTTCTATGACAAAAGCTCAATAATTTCTGGACCGGACCTGTTGTATCATCCCTTTACAATATTCTGGTGATTCAAAGATCATCTTTTGCCTATAAATATTTGATGGTAAGAAGTATAGACCATTTAAGCATGCACGGCTGACTGAATATAGCAGTTGAAACTCAAGAGCAAATGAAGCGTACCATCAACAAGTAATTATAACTTGTAAGGAACCCATAACTTTTGGAATCCTTTGGAATTCTCCCATAATCTCGCTCTGCTATTGAACCAAATTTTGATGTGTTGCTCCTTGCAAATAAAACAAAAAGATCAATGAATATAATTTATTGTATTTAAATAGAAAATAAAGTAAATACTCACTCTTTACCATGGCTTGATTTCCATTCTTATTTAAGATTGCACCAGTACCTTTTTCCATTGGATGATCAACTATAATGTTTGGCATGGCTGAAAGGAGAGAATGATGGGAGCATTGACCTGCTGGTGGTTATCTGATTGTGACGACGACTTTCCTTAGTTTTGCGTTGATCGCAGGTGTACCTTTATTTTGAGGGAAAAGGATAAGTACCAAGACTAAATCATGATTTTGCACGCAGAGGAAGACAACAGTAGTCGTGATTCCCTGTCGCGCATGGAGTGAGGACAAACCATGAAGGCACGCCACTCTAACATGACTTATTATATGATCAGGTTGTGCCAAAGAAGAACACAAATTATTGTTGGTCTAGTAACATTCGTATCAAATATACTGTCTTGAGATGCAATATGAAAGGCAAACCTATTTTAAGTTGGACATTTTGTCAAACACGTGCAGAATGCTTGATTGCAAATATATACATCCCAATAATTGGAGGGAAGAGGATTGAGAGGGGAGGGAGACAAACCTGTGTGGGTGCCTGGGGCACCGAGGTGGGAATCAAACATGCGATAATATCAATGTTGGATGCAGTGGTGAGGGTGACGCCTCGGTCATGGTCATCATGGCGGGGCGGTGGGCGAGATCCGTTGCATGCAGTATGCCATGGGCGGGCTGCCTTCTCCCACTCACGAGGGGCCATCCTAGGTTCTGTTTGCATCATCATCATCACCGTCGTGATTGTCGTCCCATCTTAATCCTTGTTGTGTGTGCGAGACTTGCGCATGGACGCACGGTGGTATTGATCACCTCATGATCAGAGTGGAATTTGGAGGGGGCGACAGCGAAGAGGAGGGACCATGTTCAAGGATGGGTGTGTTCCATGAGTGAGTTGAAAACAAGAGTGGAACATATATTAGAGAAGGAGAGAAATAGTGGTTGTTGCATTCAGTTGCTAATAATTCCATAAAGTGGAGATGAAGGGGAAGGGTTAGAGCTCTATCACACATTTAAAGCCTCAAGCTAATAGGTTGATGCACCATCCATATAAACTAAACGAGTCTAAGAAAAATTGCTGACATGGTGTAGTGACATGGAGGCCTACATGTCAAGATAATTGCTGGTAGTGGGCTGATGATGTGGATAGGCTGCATGTCAAGAGAAATAGGATAGTGGTGATGAACTATTTAGGTATTATAGATGGGGCTCAAAGATTCTAGGAGAATCTGGGTAGGGGTCAGATTCTGGGAGAATCTGGCAAAAGAACTGGGCCTCCATTGCAATCATCGTTACATGTTATTTGTATGTTAGTGTTGTTGGCCAAGTATCTTAGGGACAGTTATTTTGAGTTATCCTAAGAAAGTAAGCACCTTTGAATATAAGCTCCAGATAATAAGCCAACCGGTTCTTTTCATTGCCTGCCTTTTTAGCTTATCTTCGGTATGATGCGTGAAAAGTCTAGATTGCATTATATTTTGTCATTTTGCTGCCCATATGAAAATTAATTTGACTTGCAAACATCACAAATTGAACCCAGTGCAGTAACTAATATGATAGGAAAATAAACCATCAATATTTGTTCAAAATGCAAACATAAAGATACCATCTACTTGGCACAATCTACTTTGGTCAATGTCTTCCATAGAGATCCTATTGCCTAATTTAAATGAAGAGCGCATGACCTAAATTTAAATGAAGAACCATTATTTATCAAAATTCGATGGTCCAAGTGGCTGGTTATTATCATATAGCAGGACCACCTGAAAGCATCATATAGCAGCAACCGCAACTCATAGTAACTCATCATACAACAACACCATCTAGTAATTCATCATATACTTGCAGCAGCTCATAGCAATTCATCATATAGCAGCAGCAAGAGCATCTCATAGCAATTCATCATATAGAAGCAGCAGGAGCAGCTTATATCAACTCATCACTGACTAAAGTCGGGTTAGCTCATTGAGTACCCGCAAGTGATTCTGATGTGGGGGCTGAAGGGGCAGGTGGCTCCATCCAGGTAGTGGTGGGCCTGAGTTCCCGACGGCCCCCGACTGTTACTTTGAGGCAGAGCGACAGGGCAGGTTGAGACCACCTAGGAGAGAGGTGGGCCTGGCCCTGGTCGGCGTTCGCGGATACATAACATGCTTAATGAGATCTTGGTATTTGATCTGAGTCTGGCTACTGGGCTATACGCACTAACCATCTACGCGGGAACAGTTATGGGCACTCGACGTCATGGTATCAGCCGAAGCCTTCGTGACGTCAGCGACTGAGCGGCGTGCACCGGGTTGGACCGTGTAATGCAACTTCCTTTGAAATGGAGGTTGCTAGGTCTACTCACCGGCCGCGTACGCAACATGCAGGTGTGCAATGGGCGATGGGCCCAGACCCCTGCGCCATAGGATTTAGACCGGCGTGCTGACCTCTCTCTTGTGCCTAGGTAGGGCTGCGACGTGTTGATCTTCCGAGGCCGGGCATGACCCAGAAAAGTGTGTCCGGACAAAGGGGATCGAGCGTGTTGGAAAATGTGGTGCACCCCTGCAGGGAAGTTGATCTATTCGAATAGCCGCTTCCCTCGGTAAAAGGATGACCCGGAGTTGTACCTTGATGTTATGACAACTAGAACATGATACTTAATAAAACACACCCTTCCAAGTGCCAGATACAACCGGTGATCGCTCTCTCACAGGGCGACGAGGGGAGGATCATCGGTTAGGATTATGCTATGCGATGCTACTTGGTGAACTTACCATCTACTCTCTTCTCCTGCTGCAAGATGGAGGTTACCAGAAGCGTAGTCTTCGAAAGGACTAGTTATCCCCCTCTTATTCCGGCATTCTGCAGTTCAGTCCACATATGATAGCCTTTTCCATTTGATACCAATGCATACATATGTAGTGTAGCTCCTTGCTTGCGAGTACTTTGGATGAGTACTCACGGTTGCTTTGCTCCCCCTTTTCCCCCTTTCTATACTCGATTGTTGCGACCAGACGTTGGAGCCCTGGAGCCAGACGCCACCGTCGATGACGACTACTACTACTCGGGAGGTGCCTACTACTACGTGCAGCCCGCTGACGACGACCAGGAGTAGTTTAGGAGGATCCCAGGCAGGAGGCCTGCGCCTCTTTCGATCTGTATCCCAGTTTGTGCTAGCCTTCTTAAGGCAAACTTGTTTAACTATGTCTGTACTCAGATATTGTTGCTTCCGCTGACTCGTCTATGATCGAGCTCTTATATTCGAGCCCTCGAGGCCCCTGGCTTGTAATATGATGCTTGTATGACTTATTTTTATTTGTAGAGTTGTGTGGTGACATCTTCCCATGACTCCCTGATCTTGATCGTACACGTTTGCTTGTATGATTAGTGTACGATTGAATCGGGGGCGTCACAAGTAATTAATATGATAGGAAAATAAACCATCAATATTTGTTCAAAATGCAAACATATAGATACCATTTACTTGGCACAATCTACTTTGGTCAATGTCTTCCATAGAGATCCCATTGCCTAATTTAAATGAAGAGTGCATGACCTAAATTTAAATGAAGAACCATTATTTATCAAAATTCGATGGTCCAAGTGGCTGGTTATTATCATATAGCAGAACCACCTGAAAGCATCATATAGCAGCAACCGCAACTCATAGTAACTCATCATACAACAACACCATCTAGTAATTCATCATATACTTGCAGCAGCTCATAGCAATTCATCATATAGCAGCAGCAAGAGCATCTCATAGCAATTTATCATATAGAAGCAGCAGGAGCAGCTTATATCAACTCATCATACAGCAGCAACTCATAGCAATTCATCATATAGCAGCAGCAACAGCTCATAGCAATTCATCATATAGCAGCAGGAGGAGCAGCTCATAGCAATGCATCATATAGCAGCAGTAGCCCATAGCAATTCATCATATAGAGAATGAAAATTTAGCAAAAAATCATTAGAGATCCTCACCTTGTTGGATGAGCTCATCCTTCAACAGCACCTCAAGGCCACGGCCTAGGAGGAGGGGAGGGGGAACAGGTGCCTTCTGCTGGAGTGGGGCATCAATCGTAGTTGTGCGGCGGCCGCCGGAGTAGTGCGTTGGACGAACCACAGCAGAGCAGCTGCTGGAGACCATGAGAATGAGGGGTGATGCCAGAGGGAGGAGCAGCCGAGGAGATTTGGCCCTACTCACCGGCCATGTAGCCTAGCTGGATAGAGCATCCACTGGTACAACGAGGTGCTATACAAATGGTTTTTAACCCCTTTTCGCGACGGCATTTGGAACTGTCGCCAAGTGAGTGTGGGCGATAGGGGGGGTCCTTCCCACATGACCCAGAAACCGTCGGGGATATGCCCTCCTGGCACACATGCTCGAAAAAAAGAGGTCGTGTGTGATTGGCGAGCTATCAAATACGGTTATACATATAGTAGTGCTAAAAAATACAATTATACAGGCAAAATTGTTTCGGGTCATAAGTACATCCCACACAGTCAGTCCCCCCTAAACGTTTCCGTTCATATATACATCCCACACAGTCGCTCCAAGGAAAACGTTCCCGTTAAATAGTTTGTGATAGAGTTTTCATTGCACACGATATTAACAATTTTATCGTTTGCGTAATGGAATGCATCACACACGGTGCGTAGAAGAAACTATGTAGAAAAGGTTGTCCATCACACACACTTTTTATGTGGTCAACATTTGCGCAAGGTTAACCAACACGGTTTTGAAGAGAATGCCGTGTGTGATTGTTCATTGATCCAACACGGTTTATTCCAAGAAACTGTGTGTGTTGCCTGAGGTCATCGCCCACTGTGTTTTTTGAATAACCATTTGCAATAACCCAATTAGCAGGGTAATTTCCCTATTATTAATAATCCATTTATTGATCTAACTTAAATTCAAATTAAGCACATAATATATTTCATTTCCATATTAAGGAAGCAGGATTTCATAATTGAAATACATCAGAGTACAACATGATATAGCTTCACCACTCAGCTACCCCATTACACAACTGCACCAGCACCAAGTTTCACATGCAACATCTAGAACCTTTCAAAATTAGCATCATAGATGGTACATAGAAATATGCATCTCATCTATAAAACTGCAGAAGCAGAAGGCGAATATTGAGCCTTCATTCATGTTAAAGGTCTTTGCAACTTTAGGCCAGTGCCTGTGGATGATTGACCGTCCATCCTACGTCCTCTTCAGGAACACTTCAATACTGAACCATGGGTGTTGTATGAAAACCTTCCTCGCCTCCTGACCATTGAGGTGGTTTGAGAGGTAATCATTAGTGACCTGCTTTGGAAAGGCCTAAAAACAAGTATGTGCATAAATATCTTCTCTATATTGGAAATGGGGCAAAGGAATAAAAAAGGCAACGTATAATAGTTAGTACCATCTTGTAATTAACTGTTCTCTTCTTCATTGTGGAGACAAAGATCTTGTTGTTTTTTGTAGCTAATTTCTTTATCCAAACAATCTTTCCGAGTTTCTTGACTTGATTGATGTTCATGGATAACTCATTTCCCCATATGCAAAAAGGGTCGAACAGTGGGTCAAAACCTCTAACAACAGGACATGCATGTGCAAGACCAAATTGTTAAAAACCTAAATATTATAATGGTTTTGCAATTGCATAATAATGTGCTATTAGACAACGGACCATGCACGTTCTAACCTCGATTGTAAACCTCAGTTCTTCGCATTGTTTCCCTGCAACACATATAAGGTAGTTAGTCATCAGGTTAAGTAAGGGTTCGTATGCTATCAGTAAAATATGTTGATGAAAAATAATCACATTGCAGATTCATCAGATTAATTCAAGCCACATTGAAAACCCATTTATACAAACCAAGCATGAAGAAGAACTAGGAAATATAGCACTTGTATATGTTTCTCATGTATTAAGTGCAGCCAAATACGATTTATTCCTCACATGCACAACAATACAAAATTCTACCCACAACAATTGGACATCGCATTGCAGAATTGAACCAAGTACTTAACTAAACACCACAAAAAATGAACCAAACATTAACTGAGCGCCACATTGCACAATATAACATTCTCCTAATAGAAGATCAGATAGTTAACCAAAACAAGCATGCTTAACAACTTGGAAATATAGAAATTGTATTTGTTTCTCATGTATTTAGTACAGCCAAATTCAGTTTATTCCTCACATGGTATACAATAATAGAATGCACCAACAACAATTGAACATCGCATTGCAGAATTGAATGAAACAGTTAACTAAACACCACAACAAATGAACCAAACGTTAACTGAGCACTAGATTGCACAATATAACATACTCCTAATAGAAGATCAGACAGTTAACCAAACCAAGCATGCTTAACAACTTGGAAATATGGCGATTGTATTTTTTTCTCATGTATTTAGTACAACCAAATTCAATTTACTTCTCACATGGTATACAATAATAGAATGCACCCACAACTATTGAACATCGCATTGCAGAATTAAACCAAACTGTCAACTAAACACCAGAACAAATGAACCAAATATTAACTGAGCATCACATCGCACAATGTATAACCAAACCAAGCATGCTTGAAAACTTGGAAATATAGCATTTGTATTCATTTCTCATGTATTTTGTGAAGATAAATTCAATTTATTTCTCACATGGAAGACAATACAAAATTGCAGCCTGAAGAATTGAACATCACATTTGCATAATTGAACCAAATAGTTAACTGAAGACGACAGCTAATTAACCAAACGGTTAATAAGTGAGCACCACACTGCATGACATATAGAACATATACACTAGAGCAACAAATTGCATGGTAAAATTAGATAGCACAATGCACTAGAATTTGTTAAGGAAAGGCAGGAGCAGCACGCACAATGGGTAAACCATGCATGCTTAACCGGCGTAGCTAGCAAATGGCAAGGTTCTCCTCCAAGATCTGGGGGTCGGCACGAATGGCAGCCATCGCGACCTCATCCGCGAATGCGGCCGTGATTTGCTTCTCCGCTGCCAAATGCTCCTTGAGATCATGGCTATACTGCGTGCACCATGGCTTAGGGTGGCGCTTATTTGGTGGAGGGGTCGGTGATTTGGGTGGAATGTGTCGAGCCGGCGGTCGGGGCATGTGGGGTGTGGAAGGAGGAGGAGGACGGAGTCGGGTGTGGATTACCGGTCTTGATAGATGAGGCTGAGCAGCGTGAAGGAGGGTCGCCGGCGAGGAGGCGGCGCTGCAAGAAAGGAGAGAAGGTTTTAACTTGAAAAGGAAGGCGGAAACAAGGGAAATGTGGCTTTTAGTAAGGGAGAGGGGGCGGGAAGGTAGATATTTCCGTGGAAGCCAAAAATTTAGAATCGGTTCAGCGAAAAAACTGGCACGCAAAGTACCATCAAATACGGTCCCTTATTCAGAACTGTGTACAATATGTGAACATCACAAACAGTTCAGATAGCATAACCTGTGTGTGATGAGTTTGAACGTCAATTTTTTTGGTTCGAGCTAGTTCAGCAAAGGAGACTACAACACACACACACTTCTTAATCGAGCTAGTTCCGCAATTAAACAGAGCTAGCTCACCTAAACATTACTCTAACAAATGACCGGCGCTCTTAATTAAACAGAACAAAGAGTACTACTATGGCTGGTGCTCGCCGATCTCCGTCACCGCCTCCATGTCCAGCTCGCGCCCGACGGTCTCCTGGGGAAGGGGCTCCATGGCATCCATCACACCATAGTTGACAAGCATCTCGCCATCCGCGTTCACCATCTCTTTCGGAAACGACGCCACAAGCTGGGCATGGGCGGCTGCGATCCGGGCTTGGACGGGCTCCGTCGTGGCAAGGTATGTGGTGGAGGAGCGGACTACTGCTCGAACGCTCTCGGCGATTGCCAACTCTTCGGCCGTGGGTTGCCGACCATTGTCAGAGAAGCTTCGTTCAATTTGTGCGGTGACCACCTGGAGATGGGCGTGGGAGGCATGGACATGGGCGTGGGCAGCCTCCATCAGGGCTAAGGCCGCCGCTATGGAACAGATAGCTAATGTGCCGCTCTCGCCAGTTGCTATCCCCGAGGCAGATGTTGATGCCGCCACCCGAGAAGCAACGGTAGCCGTTTGGGCTGCCCTGGCCGCCCGGTCGCAGATTGCGATCGCGCTCATGCATCTTGTTAGCACGTGCATGGCGGCTGCGGTTGCGCTCTCACCGTAGTGGGCCGTCGAAGTTTCCCTCACGACGCCGGTCCACGTCCCCATCTTTCACCGATGATGATTGAACATGTAACATCCCAAATTTTCAATTTGGAATGTTATACATAGGTCATCATATGCATATCATATTTTATTTGCATCTCGTTTGCGCTCCTAGAAATCATAAGCAATTCAAGGACCCACGGAGAGAGTTGGGTGTTTCACTATTTTCATATTTAAACTTTTTCTCAAATTTGAAAAGAGGATCACTTTTGTTTAAATATTTTTCCCTTCGAAATATTTCCACTATAAAAATAAAAGAGAGGAGATAAAAGGACTTATCCAAAATAAAGGAAATATTGGAGGAAAAATGTTAAAATGAAATAAATATTTTTATTTGGATTTTTATGCTATTTTATTTAAAATAGAAAAAATATGCTTTTTTCAAAATTGCAATTTAGGCCAGAAAATTGTTCACTTTGTTCTAAATATTTTATTTAGAAGGTAAAAATTGGTTTTGAAATTTTAGAATTTTTTACATAGATTTATTTAGGATTTTTCTTCAGCGGAATTTATTAAAAAAATGTTTCGCCCGACTGGGCCAATGGCCCAGCCGAGCGGGCCGAAGCCCAGCGGCACTAACTCCAAGGAGTCCGGCGTTCCGCCGCCACCGCCTGACTTCGACCGCAAGTCGGAGCCGCCTCCCAAGGCCGTTAAAAGCCGGGCCTTCCCCCCGTCGCATCTCTCACCGCCACCCGCAGCCGCCGTCCCGCGCCGCCACCGGCGCCGCTCGCCGCTGTCGCCGCGCCGCCCACCCGCCGCTTGACGCCGCGCCGCTAGCCGCCGCCGCCCGCTGCCGTCGTCGCCGTTCGGATCCGCGCCACCGCCAACCGGTTTATTTCCGATTCCCGTCGTTTTATTTCGATAAACCCTAGATCTAGATCGGTTTTTTATATAGCCGGTTTTTCTCGGTTTTCCGTCGGTTCGATCCATTTTTCTCGGCTTAGACCTATTCCGCGAACGTTCGTTTGTTCAGATCTAATAACGAACGAATTCGTTCATTTGCCTCTATTAGCGGATGTTCGTCCGATAGATTTTCCTTTTTCTGTTTATTTTCGCCAGGGACTTATCCTTGATTACTTTTATCGTAGATTAGCCCCTGATCTTTAAACCCACCCAACTTTTCAACCGTTCGTCCAAATCCAGTGAAACCAACGCCAAAATCGTCGTCTCAAAGTCCTCTTTCAAGTTAATAAATTTGATCATGGTTTTGACAATTTAAAATTTGGTTTCAGGCAGATTTGAATTCGAAGTTCTTTTGATCCTAGTTTCAGTTTCGTAGCTCCGATTCGATTGATTCTGTCTGCATTTCGATGCTCTTCAGTTGAATTTTCAGTTTTGACTTTCATATCTGAGTTTTACCCTTGGATCATTGCTTGATTGCTTATGTATTCTACTGTTTGTTGGCGATAGAGTTTCCGGAGTGCGAAGCATGCTACTACAAGTCTCTAGGGTTTGCAGATCGTCAGCAAGGCAAGTAACACTTTGATCATGTTCCTTTATACCTAGTTTTTATGCATTGGTTACAACCCTCCAACATTGCATGAGTAGGATCTCTTAAGATGTGGGTTTGGGAAGTAGATGATGAGGTAGAAACTATTGCCCTTTTATTATCAAACCCTGGGAGTTACTTCTACGTTATGATTATACTGCTATGCTATGCTCATAGACGTAGATTGGGTTTGAGTGTAGCCATGACAGATGTGAGATTGTTAATTAATGGTTAACTTAAGGTGGCTACTTAAATAGACATTTGGGTGGATTGGTTGCGGGCACCTGGAGAATCCAGTTTTGTCCTAGGATATCCCGGAGTACCCGTGTGATCATCTTATGGTTCGCCACCCAGGCTCAAAGGGATCATAAGATTATTCATGCTCGAAACATCCATGTGCAACCATAAGCCATTATGGGCTCTGGCATAGTTGAGTATGTTGTGTGACCCCTTTCAGTGGTAGGCTAGCAGATGTAGGGGATGTAGGTTGGTACTGTCTAACCAGAGTAAAGAGTTAATGCTTCTGAAAGACTGTGTCTCGTTCATTCGTTTCTCGAACACCATGTAGTGTGAGAAATCCAACGGAGGAGATCGAGTCTTGTGGGGAAAAGTGCTCAAACCTCTGCAGAGTGTACAAACTAATCATGGTTAGCCGTGTCCCCGGTTATGGACATATTGAGTATCTGGTTCTTGAATTATTATTCTGATCTCAACACTCTAAATAAATTTGTTGGGTTATCCATACTGCTTAATTGGGATTGAGTTGGAGGAACCTTCTCAATGTTTATCAACTACCATGATAGTTAAACAAAATATATTCCTTTGTTGTAGGAAAAAATTGGCTTTTCGCAAAACCATATTAACCGTAGAGCCTCCACCACCCAAATATGCATATAGTTGTAGCTATTACTTGTTCTTTTGCTCGAAGTGTTATATTGCCAGCATATTCCATGTGCTGACCTGTTTTCGGGCTGAAATGTGTTATGTTGCAGACTTTTCAGATGAAGAGTAAGGTGCGATAGGTCGTTGTCGTGCACTCAGCTATGCCGTTGGAGTTGATGGACTCACTTTATCTTCCAAGCCTTCCGCTGTTATCGTATTTAGATGGCCTTAAGCCATATTAGTGTAATAAGTTCTCTTTTGAGATATTCGATGTAATAAGTGTGTGATTGCTATTCTATTATAAAGCCTTCAAGTACTATGTGTGTCAGCATTACCGATCGAGGATGACACTCATCCATAGAGTGTGGCCGTTTGAGGTGGATCACTACAAGATGGTATCAGAGCACATGCTGATTGTAGGACGCGACCACTAAGATAAGCCATAGGCCACTCTTCTCTACTCATTTCTAACTCCTATCCATTTTCCACTCTATAGATGGCGGACCCAAGTAACAAGTTTGCACAACCGATTGAAGATACACCCTTTGGTCGACACTTGAAGGAAGTCACTAGGTACCTGAACATCGGAATACCAAGCTTCACCGGTACCTACACCGCCACTTTACCAGAAGAGGAGCGTTGGATGATTCGAGTTCAAGTTCCAGGAAGGACATTCACACCAGTTACTGAGCCCATAAAGGTTTCCTTTGATGCACCAACCTGGAGTCTAGGAAAAAGCATGGCAGCCTACATCCCCATGGGACGCATCGGTGAAGTTTATCACAAGGATCTCAAGGACACCATCTACCAGATATGTGGGCGCTGAGATGAGCAATTGGAGATGATCATCACTAGGTGGGACAGATCCATTGCAGCTTTCATCTAGGAATTAAACTAGCACATTCATCGCTAGGAGAACCAAATGTGCGCAAGCATGATAGATCTGAAGAAGGTGATGACAAGGAACATGGAGCTTGAAGAGGAACTCAAGTCTACACGCGATGGATATGAGGAGGAAATCACAATACTAGTAGAAAAGAATGACGACTTGACGAGGAAGCTAGGAGTATTCATGGGAGACCCCGCGACAGGAGGAGATGACGACCATCCCGAGGACTACATCATCATCGACGACACCGACTCCGACCCCGAGAGTAGTGATGATGATTACGAAGACGAAGCTGGAGCGGATATCATGGAGTCTTCCACCGATC
This sequence comes from Triticum aestivum, assembly GCF_018294505.1. NCBI lineage: Eukaryota > Viridiplantae > Streptophyta > Magnoliopsida > Poales > Poaceae > Triticum > Triticum aestivum. The sequence goes on from NC_057797.1 coordinate 307,118,043, forward strand.
AAAAATTCTAGATGACCACCATATTATCAGTAGAATTACCCCCATGTATATAGTAGTAGTCCGAGTATTTTGTAACGGTAGCTAGATCGATTGTATGCCCTTGTTTGAAATTGAGTGGTGTGATATGAATGCATTTGTCTCATGTGCATATGGGTAGTGCTTTCTCACTATTCCTCACTCTACTCTAATCTCTTCCCTCTAAACCCATCAGATGCCTCCGAGACGTGACCCCGGATTTGCCTTCCCCCACTGGAGCACACTAAATTGATCCAATAGTAGAATGCCTTGATGCAGCTACTAGTCTAGAACCAAGGCAACCACAACAACAACAACAATAACAAGAAACCACCACCACCACCTCCAGTGGACAACCTAGCCCGTTTTCTGAGGTTCAATCCGCCGGTGTTTTCCAGTAGCACCGAGCCGATTGTTGTTGATGACTGGCTACGTAGGATCGGAAGGGAGTTGACCACGGCAAGTTGCATAGATGCGGAGAAGGTGCGCTTTGCCGCACACCAACTGGGTGGACCCGCAGCCTCATGTGGGAGAATTACACCACCACTTTTCCCATAGCTAATGTCACATGGGATCAGTTTCGGCAAGCATTCCGCACAGCCCATGTCTCTACGAGAGCAATGAATATGAAGAAGCGTGAGTTTCGCGACTTACGCCAGGGAAACCGTACTGTAGCGCAGTACGTGGATGAGTTTAGAAAGTTAGCCCGTTATGCCCCAGATGATGTGCCCACAGATGCCGCGAAGCAGGAGAAGTTTATGGAAGGGCTGAATGATGAGATGAGTATGCAGTTGATGGTGGCAACATTCACTAATTACCAGGAGTTGGTGGACTGGGCCCTGATGATTGAAAACAAACAGCAGCAGATACAGAGCCGCAAACGGAAGTATGGACAGGGGAACTACAATTCTAGAGCTTAGCAGAAGCCTTGCTTTACCCCTAACTACGGAGGATACACTCATAACCATGGAGGCCATACTCACAATGGAGGAAGTTCACAAAACCACAGTGGCCCCCGAAATGGAAATGTGAATGGAGAAAGCAGTAGCCAGAACCGTTCCAACCCAACAACGCCCGCCAAGAAGGATCTAAGTCACATTACTTGTTTCAAGTGCGAGAAGACTGGACACTATGACACCGAGTGTTCTGAAGCCAAGAATGGAAATGGCAACTGAAGCTCTGGGAAGAAGCCCAACCCTTTCAACAGGGGACAGGTGAACCACGTTAACGTGGAGGAGGTTGAAGAGTAGCAAGATGCAGTTATTGGTAAGTTTTTGGTTAAGTCATTTACAGTAGTCGTTCTCTTTTATACTGGTGCATCACATTCATACATATCAAGGGGATTTGTGGAAAAGTTTAAGTTACCCACCTTAGCCCTTAGGACACCCATGCTAGTAAGCTCGCCAGGAGCAGAGTATATGGCCAGTCGAGGGTGTGATCGGTTTCCCTTAACCATTGGTAGCCATGCTTTCCCCTCTGTCCAAGTAATTTTGGAGTCACAAGGATTGGATATAATACTAGGCATGGATTGGCTATCGAAGTATGGGGGAAACATTAACTGTGCTAGTAAGTCAATTCTGCTCACCACCCCGGAGGGAAAAAGGATTAAGTATGTATCCAAGCATGCGACAAGGAGAGCCCAAGTAAATTCCCTCTTAGGACTTGTTCAGGAGGAAGTGCCTGTAGTGAAGGATTACCCAGATGTATTTCCAGAGGAACTACCCGGCATGCCGTTGGATTGACACATTGTGTTTTTGATAGAGTTTTTGTCAGGCACCGGACCAATATCGAAGAGACCATACCGGATGCCCGCAAATGATCTAGAGGAGATTAAGAAGCAGATTAAGGAGTTATTCGAGAAATGTTACATTCGACAAAGTTCGTCACCATGGGGAGCCCCAGTGCTATTAGTTGAGAAGAAGGATGGATCGTTGATAATGGTTGTTGATTATCGTCCGTTGAATGAAGTGACGATCAAAAACAAATACCCACTACCAATGATCAATGATCTGTTTGACCAGCTGCAAGGAGCTAAAGTATTTTCCAAGATTGCCCTGCAATCAGGATACCACCAGCTGAAGATCTGAGAAAAGGATATACCCAAGACAAGTTTCACCACAAGGTACGGGCTATATGAGTACATGGTTATGTCATTTGGATTGACAAATGCCCTTGCATATTTCATGAGTATGATGAATAAGGTGTTCATGGAGTTCTTGGATAAGTTTGTTGTGGTGTTCATTGATGATATTTTGCTATAATCGAAGAATGAAGAGGAACACAAGGAACATTTACGTTTAGTTCTCGAGAAACACAAGGAACATCAGCTTCAAATGTGAGTTTTGGTTGAAAGAAGCTGGAATTTTTGGACATGTTATATCAGCAGAGGGTATAGCAGTAGACCCTACCAAGGTTCAGTCAGTCACTGATTGGCTAGCACCCACCTCGGTAGGGGAGATCCGCAGTTTTCTTGGACTCGTGGGATACTACCGGAGATTCATTGAGAATTTCTCCAAGATTGCGAATCCCATGACGGAGTTGTTGAAGAAGGGCACTAAGTTCAAATGGACAGATGAATGTGAGGCAAGTTTTCAGGAGTTGATGAAACGTTTGGTTACAGCCACAGTGCTAATTTTGCCAGATATACGCAAGGATTTCCAAGTGTATTGCGATGCTTCTCGCTTAGGACTTGGAGGTGTACTTATGCAAGACAGAAGTGTGGTTTCCTATGCCTCACGACAACTTCGACCGCATGAATTGAATTATGCCACTTATGACTTGTAGTTAGCAGTTGTAGTCCATGCACTCAAAACCAGGAGATATTTTCTTATTGGAAACCGTTGTGATGCGTACACGGATCACAAGAGTTTGAAGTACATTTTCACACAGAAGGAGCTGAATCTCAGACAAAGGAGATGGTTGGAGCTTATAAAGGATTATGATATGAAGCTACACTATCATCTAGGAAAGGCCAATGTCGTAGCAGATGCTTTGAGCCAGAAGGGTTATGCCAATACCCTCGTAAGCGGAGGATTTCCGCTGGAGTTAGTTGATGGTCTCAAGGAGCTTCGCTTGGAGATAGTACCACGAGGTTTTGTTGCAGCAATGGAGGTTCAGTCAACATTATTGGGGAAGATTCGAGAAGCTCGGAAGGATGATAAGGAGATTGCTGAGATAAAGGAGAAAATGAGCAAAGGAAAAGCCAAAGGTTTTCGGAGGATGAGCACGACACTTTATGGTTTGAGGACCATGTATTTGCACCAATAATACGGAGATCAGGAAGTTAATACTTCAGGAGGACCATGACTCGCCATACTCGATACACCCGAGAAACACCAAGATGTATTTGGATTTGAAGGAGCGTTTCTGGTGAATGGGTATGAAGAAGGATATTGCCGAGTATGTAGCAGTATGTGATGTATGTCAGAGTGTGAAGGCAGAACATCAGAAGCCAGCAGGATTACTGCAACCTATGCCGATACCCAAATGGAAGTGGGATAGGCTTGGCATGGATTTCATCACCGGACTACCCAGGACCCGATCGGGATATGATTCTATCTGGGTAGTAGTGGATCGTTTGACCAAGGTGGCCCACTTTATCCCAGTGAAGACCACCTATACAAGTGCGACGTTGGCCAAGATATATATGACCAGGATCGTATGTCTGCATGGAGTTCCGAGGACCATCGTATCATACAGAGGGACTCAGTTTACTTTGAAGTTTTGGCATCAGCTGCACCAGACTTTGGGTACCAAGCTAGAGTTCAGTATAGCCTTTCATCCGCAGACAGATGGACAGACAGAGAGAGCCAACCTGATTCTAGAGGACATGTTGAGAGCTTGTGTGCTAGGTTATGGATCTAGTTGGGATGATAATTTGCGTTACACGGAGTTCTCATATAACAACAACTATCAAGCTAGTTTGAAGATGGCACCTTTCGAAGCCTTGTATGGAAGAAGGTGCAGGACACCGTTAATGTGGGATGAAGTTGGAGACCGTTAGTTGTTTGGACTGGATTTGATCAAAGAATCCGAAGAGAAGGTTAAGTTGATTCACAACAGACTAAAGGTAGCTCAGTCCAGGCAGAAGAGTTATGCAGATTCAAAACGCAAGGAGGTAGCCTATGAAATTGGAGACAGGGCATATATCCGTGTGTCACCTCTCCGAGGAGTTAAACGTTTTGGAGTCAAGGGAAAGTTAGCCCCGAGATTTGTAGCACCATACAGAGTTTTGGAAAGTATGGGAGAAGTTCCCTACAAGTTGGAGTTACCCGAAGGACTATCAGGAGTTCATGATGTGTTTCACGTTTCCTAGTTGAAGAAGTGTCATGCAGAGATGGCCGATATTCCTCTATGAGACACAGTGCCTCTAGAAGCAATTCAGTTGGATAGTGATTTGGCCTACGAGGAGAAACCCGTTAAGATTCTTGAGTTTGCCAGCCGAGTTACTCGCAGCACGGTTATCAAGTTTTACAAAGTTCAATGGAGCCACCATACCGAGGATGAAGCCACCTGGGAATGAGAGGAAGACCTATGGAAAGACCACCCACACCTATTTTCTAGCCAACCCGAATCTTGAGGGAGAGATTCATCTTAAGGGGGGTAGGTTTGTAACATCCCAAATTTTCAATTTGTAATGATATACGTAGGTCATCATATGCATATCATATTTTATTTGCATCTCGTTTGCGATCCTAGAAATCCTAAGCAACTCAAGGACCCATGGAGAAAGTTGGGGCTTTCACTATTTTCATATTTGAATTTTTTCTCAAATTTGAAAAGAGGGTCACTTTTGTTTTAATATTTTCCCTCCGAAATATTTTCACTAGAAAATTAAAAGAGAGGAGATAAAAGGACTTCTCCAAAATAAAGAAAATATTGGAGGAAAATGTTGAAATGAAATAAATATTTTTATTTGGATTTTTCTACTGCTTTATTTGAATTAGAAAAAAATATGCATTTTTCAAAATTGCATTTAGGCCAGAAAAATGTTCACTTTGTCCTAAATATTTTATTTAGACGGTGAAAATTGTTTTTGGCATTTTTAGAATTTTTATATATATTTATTTAGGATTTTTCTTCAGAGGAATTTATTAAAAAATGTTTCGCCCAACTGGGCCAATGGCCTAGCCGAGTAGGCCGAAGCCCAGCACCACTGCCGCCTCCGTCGTCATGAGCGGTATGGACTCCAGGGAGTCCAGCGTTCTGCCGCCGCCGCCCGACTTCGGCCGCAAGTCGGAGCCGCCCACCCCCAAGGCCTTTAAAAGCTGACCCTCCCCCTCCCACCGTCGCCTCTCACCCTGCCGCCACCAGTGCCGCTTGCCGCCGCCACCGCAAGCTACAGCGGCCGCCACCACGCCGCTCCGCCGCCCACCCGCCGTAGCTGCCGCTCAACGCTGCGCCGCCAGCCACCGCCGCCCGCTGCCTTCCCCGCCATTCGGATCCGCGCCGCCGCTGACCGGTTTATTTACGGTTTCCGTCGGTTTATTTCCGTAAAACCTAGATCTAGATCGGTTTTTTCATATAGCCGATTTTTCTCGGTTTCTCGCCGGTTCGATCAGTTTTTCTCGATTTAGATCTATTCAGTGAACGTTCATTCGTTTAGATCTAATAACGAACGAATTCGTTCGTTTGCCTCTGTTAGCGGACGTTCGTCCGATAGATCTTTCTTTTTCTGTTTTATTTTCACCAGGGACCTATCCACGATTACTTTTATCGAAGATTAGCCCTTGATCTTCAAACCCTCGCAACTTTTCAACCGTTCGGCCAAATCCAGTGAAACCAATGCCTAAATCTTCGTCTCGAAAGCCTCTTTCCAGTTAATCAACTTGAACATGGTTTTGACAATTTAAAATATGGTTTCAAGCAGATTTGAATTCGAAGTTCTTTTGATCATAGTTTCAGTTCCGTAGCTCCGATTCGATTGATTCTTTTTGCATCTCAAAGCTATTCAATTGAATTTTCAGTTTGGAATTTCATATTTGGGTTTTACCCTTTCATCATTTCTTGATTGCTTATGTATGCTACTGTTTGTTGGCGATAGAGTTTCCGCAGTGCGAAGCATGCTACTACGAGTCTCTAGGGTTTGCAGATCGTCAGCAAGGCAAGTAACACTTTGATCATGTTCCTTTATACCCAGTTTTTATGCATTAGTTACAACCCTCCAACATTGCATGAGTAGGATCTCTTAACATGTGGGTTTGGGAAATAGATGATGAGGTAGAACCTATTACCCTTTTATTATCGAACCCTGGGAGTTACGTCTTCGTTATAATTATATTGCTATGCTATGCTCGTAGACGTGGAGTGGGTTTGAGTGCATCCATGACAAATGTGAGATTGTGAATTAATGGTTAATGTAAGGTGGCTACTTAAATACACATCTGGTTGGATTGGTTGCGGGCACCTAGAGAATCCAGCGTTGTCCAAGGATATCCCGGAGTACTCGTGTGATCATCCTACTGTTCGCCACCCAGGCTCAAAGGGATCATAAGATTATTCATGATGGAAACTTCCGTGTGTAGCCACAAGCCATTATGGGCTCTGGCATAGTTGAGTATGTTGTGTGACCTCTTTCAGTGGTAGGCTAGCAGATGTAGGGGATGTAGGTTGGTACTGTCTACCCAGAGTAAAGAGTTAATGCTTCTGAAAGACTGTGTCTCTGTCATCCATTTCTCAAACACCATGTAGTGTGAGAAATCCAACGTAGGAGATCGAGTCTTGTGGGGAAAAGTGTGCAAACCTCTGTAGAGTGTACAAACTAATCATGGTTAGTCGTGTCCCCGGTTATGGACATCTTGCGTATCTGGTTCTTGAATTATTATTCTGATCTCAACACTCTAAATTAATTTGTTGGGTTATTAATACTGCCTATTGGGATTGAGTTGGAGGAACCTTCTCAATGTTTATCAACAACCATGATAGTGAAACAAAATATGTTCCTTTGTTGTAGGATAAAATGTCTTTTCGCAAAAACATATTCACCGTAGAGCCTCCACCAGCCAAATATGCATATAGTTGTAGCTATTACTTGTTATTTTGCTCTACTGTGTTACATTGCCTGCATAATACATGTGCTTACCCATTTTCGGGCTGCAACATATTATGTTGCATATTTTTCAGACGAAGAGTAAGGTGCGATAGGTCATTTTCGTGCACTCAACTATGCCGTTGGAGTTGATGGACTAACTTTATCTTCCAAGCCTTCCGCTGTTATCGTATTTAGATGGCCTTAAGCCATATTAGTGTAATAAGTTCTCTTTTGAGATATTCAATGTAATAAATGTGTGATTGATACTCTGTTATAAATCCTTCAAGTAGTGTGTGTGTCAGCATTACCGATCCAGGGATGACACTTATGCACAGAGATTTGGCCGTTTGAGGCCGGATCGCTACAGAACAGTGAAATGATATTTGGTGAACCAGCTAGTGTGCTTGACATGCCTGTTGTGTACTGTAGCCACGCACCTTCTCGCGTAAGCCATAGGCGTACTATACACCGACCGTGCTCTAGGATATTTTGTACTGCATGTCACATGGTTGGTGATAATAAACTGTGTAGGATCTTCTTGATTTTTCATCTTGATTTAAATTACATGATGGGGTCACAATGGCAATGGATGAAGTTTGAATTGCTAGAACTTCTATCTGCAGTGAACATGGACCTACATGTGTGTTGTAAAAAAATTGGAATTATTCAGGGTTCGTTTGGACATTTTATACATTAAATTGGTTTTCTAGCCATTTCAGGTGCAAAATTCAAAATTAAACTACATGCACATGCTCCGGTGCACCAACATGGGTTGTAAAATCATATATGTGTCCATGGGTTTATGCTAATATCCCATCAAGAAATGGGGATGAATTTCGAACACAATGACACCGTGGCTCTCCGGCAAACATTGAGGTACATGCTTTTGTAATTCTAGTAAATCCAAAACTCGTCTGAAATTCATGAAACTTGGCATGCTATCATGGTGCAACATCAACATGTCATGGTAAGATTTTTGTCCCATTTGGGGCAGGTTTGCGTATATGCTTCTCACAAACCAGAGCTTCTCACAACAAGCCTGATGGTTTTGGTATGGAATGTGCCACCTTGGGGACGAAATGATATCAGTTGCCTGTTATTGCTTTCAAAAAAATTCTAGTATCAACATAGAACAACATGAGTGTTGTGTTAAATTTTGGAATTTTTCGGGGTTCATTTGGACATTTTTATACATTAGCTGTGTTTTGTAGGCATTCTATGTGCATAATTCAAATTTGAACTACATGCACATGCTCTGGTTTATTTCCGGTTCCCGTCGGTTTATTTTGATAAACCCTAGATCTAGATCTGTTTTTTATATAGCCGGTTTTTCTCGGTTTTCTGTCGGTTCGATCGGATTTTCTCGGCTTAGACCTATTCCGCGAACGTTCGTTTGTTTAGATCTAATAACGAACAAATTCATTCATTTGCCTCTATTAGCGGATGTTCATCCGATAGATTTTCCTTTTTCTGTTTTATTTTCGCCAGGGACTTATCCTTGATTACTTTTATCGTAGATTAGCCCCTGATCTTCAAACCCACCCAACTTTTCAAACGTTCGTCCAAATCCAGTGAAACCAACGCCAAAATCGTCGTCTCGAAGTCCTCTTTCAAGTTAATAAATTTGATCATGGTTTTGACAATTTAAAATTTGGTTTCAGGCAGATTTTAATTCGAAGTTCTTTTGATCCTAGTTTCAGTTTCGTAGCTCTGATTCGATTGATTCTGTCTGCATTTCGATGCTCTTCAGTTGAATTTTCAGTTTCGACTTTCATATCTGAGTTTTACCCTTGGATCATTGCTTGATTGCTTATGTTTTCTACTGTTTGTCGGCAATAGAGTTTCTGGAGTGCGAAGCATGCTACTACGAGTCTCTAGGGTTTGCAGATCGTCAGCAAGGCAAGTAACACTTTGATCATGTTCCTTTATACCTAGTTTTTATGCATTGGTTACAACCCTCCAACATTGCATGAGTAGGATCTCTTAAAATGTGGGTTTGGGAAGTAGATGCTGAGGTAGAACCTATTGCCCTTTTATTATCAAACCCTGGGAGTTACTTCTACGTTATGATTATACTGCTATGCTATGCTCATAGACGTAGATTGGGTTTGAGTGTAGCCATGACAGATGTGAGATTGTTAATTAATGGTTAACTTAAGGTGGCTACTTAAACAAACATTTGGGTGGATTGGTTGCGGGCACCTGGAGAATCCAGTTTTGTCCTAGGATATCCCGGAGTACCCGTGTGATCATCCTACGGTTCGCCACCCAGGCTCAAAGGGATGATAAGATTATTCATGCTCGAAACATCCGTGTGCAGCCATGATCCATTATGGGCTCTGGCATAGTTGAGTATGTTGTGTGACCTCTTTCAGTGGTAGGCGAGCAGATGTAGGGGATGTAGGTTGGTATTGTCTACCCAGAGTAAAGAGTTAATGCTTCTGAAAGACTATGTCTCGTTCATTCGTTTCTCAAACACCATGTAGTGTGAGAAATCCAACGGAGGAGATCGAGTCTTGTGGGGAAAAGTGCTCAAACCTCTACAGAGTGTACAAACTAATCATGGTTAGTCGTGTCCCCGGTTATGGACATCTTGAGTATCTGGTTCTTGAATTATTATTCTGATCTCAACACTCTAAATTAGTTTGTTGGGTTATTAATACTGCTTAATTGGGATTGAGTCGGAGGAACCTTCTCATTGTTTATCAACTAACATAATAGTTAAACAAAATATATTCCTTTATTGTAGGAAAAAAATGGCTTTTCGCAAAACCATATTAACCGTAGAGCCTCCACCACCCAAATATGCATATAGTTGTAACTATTACTTGTTCTTTTGCTCTAAGTGTTATATTGCCAGCATATTCCATGTGCTGACCTGCTTTCGGGCAGAAATGTATTATGTTGCAGACTTTTCAGACGAAGAGTAAGGTGCGATAGGTCATCGTTGTGCACTCAGCTATGCCATTGGAGTTGGTGGACTCACTTTATCTTCCAAGCCTTCCGCTGTTATCGTATTTAGATGGCCTTAAGCCATATTAGTGTAATAAGTCCTCTTTTGAGATATTCAATGTAATAAGTGTGTGATTGCGACTCTATTATAAAGCCTTCAAGTACTGTGTGTGTCAGCATTACCGATCTAGGATAACACTCATGCATAAAGTGTGGCCGATTGAGGTCGGATCACTACAAGATGATATCAGAGCACACACTGATTGTAGGACGCGACCACTAAGATAAGCCATAGGTCACGCTTCTCTACTCATTTCTGACTCCTATCCATTTTCCACTCTATAGATGGCAGACCCAAGGAACAAGTTTGCACAACCGGTTGAAGATACACCCTTTGGTCGACACTTGAAGGAAGTCACTAGGTACTTGAACACCGGAATACCAAGCTTCACCGGGACCTACACTTCCACTTTACCAGAAGAGGAGCGTTGGATGATTCGAGTTCAAGTTCCAGGAAGACCATTCACGCCAGTTACTGAGCCCATAAAGGTTTCCTTTGATGCACCAATCTAGAGTCTAGGAAAAAGCATGGCAGCCTACATCCCCATGGGACGCATCGGTGAAGTTTATCACAAGGATCTCAAGGACACCATCTACCAGATATGTGGGCGCTGAGATGAGCAATGGGAGATGATCAGCACTAGGTGGGATAGATCCATTGCAGCTTTCATCCAGAAATTAAACTAGCACATTCATCGCCGGGAGAACCAAATGTGCGCAAGCATGATAGATCCGAAGAAGGTGATGACAAGGGACATGGAGCTTGAGGAGGAACTCAAGTCTACACGCGATGGATATGAGGAGGAAATCACAATACTAGTAGAAAAGAATGACGACTTGACGAGGAAGCTAGGAGTATTCATGGGAGACCCCGCGCCAGGAGGAGATGACGACCATCCCGAGGACTACATCATCATCGATGACACCGACTCCGACCCCGATAGTAGTGATGATGATTACAAAGACGAAGCTGGAGCGGATATCATGGAGTCTTCCACCGATCAAAAATTCTAGATGACCACCATATTATCAGTAGAATTACCCCCATGTATATAGTAGTAGTCCGAGTATTTTGTAACGGTAGTTAGATCGATTGTATGCCCTTGTTTGAAATTGAGTGGTGTGATATGAAAGTGTTTGTCTCATGTGCATATGGGTAGTACTTTCTCACTAGGCCTCACTCTATTCTAATCTCTTCCCTCTAAACCCATCAGATGCCTCCGAGATGTGACCCCGGATTTGCCTTCCCCCACCGGAGCACACTCAATTGATCTAATAGCAGAATGCCTTGATGTAGCAACTAGTCCAGAACCAAGGCAACCACAACAACAACAACAATAACAACAACCCACCGCCACCACCTCTAGTGGAAAACCTAGCCCATTTTCTGAGGTTGAATCCGCCGGTGTTTTCCAGTAGCACTGAGACGATTGTTGTTGATGAATGGTTACGTAGGATAGGATGGGAGTTGACCACGGCAAGTTGCATAGATGCGGAGAAGGTGCGCTTTGCCGCACACCAACTGGATGGACCCGCAGCCTCATGGTGGGAGAATTACACCACCAATTTTCCCATAGCTAATGTCACATGGGATCAGTTTCAGCAAGCATTCCGCACAGCCCATGTCTCTACAAGAGCAATGAAAATGAAGAATCGTGAGTTTCGCGACTTACGCCAGGGAAACCGTACTGTGGCGCAGTACGTGGATGAGTTTAGAAAGTTAGCCTGTTATGCCCCAGATGATGTGCCCACAGATGCCGCGAAGCAGGAGAAGTTTATGGAAGGGCTGAATGATGAGATGAGTATGCAGTTGATGGTGGCAACATTCACTAATTACCAGGAGTTGGTAGACTGAGCCCTGATGATTGAAAATAAATAGCAGCAGATAGAGAGCTGCAAATGGAAGTATGGACAGGGGAAGTACAGTTCTGGAGCTTAGCAGAAGCCTCGCTGTACCCCTAACGCCAGAGGATACACTCATAACCATGGAGGCCATACTCATAATGGAGGAAGTTCACAAAACCACAGTGGCCCCCGGAATGGAAATATTAATGGAGGAAGCAGCAGCCAGAACCGTTCCAACCCAACAATGCCCGCCAAAAAGGATCTAAGTCACATTACTTGTTTCAAGTGCGGGAAGAATGGACACTATGACACCGAGTGTTCTGAAGCCAAGAATGGAAATGGTAACTGAAGCTCTGGAAAGAAGCCCAACCCTTTCAACAGGGGACAGGTGAACCATGTTAATGTGGAGGAGGTTGAAGAGTAGCCAGATGCAGTTATTGGTAAGTTTTTGGTTAAGTCATTTACTGCAATCGTTCTTTTTTATACTAGTGCATCACATTCATACATATCAAGGGGATTTGTGGAAAGTTTAAGTTACCCACCTTAGCCCTTAGGACACCCATGCTAGTAAGCTCGCCAGGAGCAGAGTATATGGCCAGCCGATGGTGTGATCGGTTTCCCTTAACCATTGGTAGCCATGTTTTCCCCTCTGACCTAGTAAGTTTGGAGTCACAAGGATTGGATATAATACTAGGCATGGATTGGCTATCGAAGTATGGGGGAAACATTAACTGTGCTAGTAAGTCAATTCTTCTCACCACCCCGGAGGGAAAAAAGATTAAGTATGTATCCAGGCATGCGCCAAGGAGAGCCCAAGTAAATTCCCTCTCAAGACTTGTTCAGGAGGAAGTGCCTGTAGTGAAGGATTACCTAGATGTATTTCCCGAGGAACTACCAGGCATGACGTTGGATCGACACATTGTGTTTTTGATAGAGTTGTTGCCAGGCACCGGACCAATATCGAAGAGACCATACCGGATGCCCGCAAATGATCTGGAGGAGATTAAGAAGCAGATTAAGGAGTTATTCGAGAAATGTTACATTCGACAAAGTTCGTCACCATGGGGAGCCCAAGTGCTATTAGTTGAGAAGAAGGATGGATCGCTGATAATGGTTGTTGATTATCGTCCGTTGAATGAAGTGACGATCAAAAACAAATACCCACTAATGATGATCAACGTTCTGTTTGACCAGCTGCAAGGAGCTAAAGTATTTTCCAAGATCGCCCTGCAATCAGGATACCACCAGCTGAAGATCCAAGAAAAGGATATACCCAAGACAAGTTTCACCACAAGGTACGGGATATATGAGTACATGGTTATGTCATTTGGATTGACAAATGCCCTTGCATATTTCATGAGTATGATGAATAAGGTGTTCATGGAGTTCTTGGATAAGTTTGTTGTGGTGTTCATTGATGATATTTCGGTATACTCGAAGAATGAAGAGGAACACAAGGAACATTTACGTTTAGTTCTCGAGAAACTCAGGGAACATCAGCTTTATGCCAAGTTCATCAAATGTGAGTTTTGGTTGAAACAAGCTGGATTTCTTGGACATGTTATATTAGCAGAGGGTATAGCAGTAGACCCTACCAAGGTTCAGTCAGTCACTGATTGGCTAGCACCCACCTTAGTAGGCGAGATCCGCAGCTTTCTTGGACTCGTGGGATACTACCGGAGACTCATTGATAATTTCTCCAAGATTGCGAAGCACATGACGGAGTTGTTGAAGAAGGGCACTAAGTTCAAATGGACAGATGAATGTGAGGCAAGTTTTCAGGAGTTGAAGAAACATTTGGTTACAGCCCAGTGCTAATTTTGCCAGATATACGCAAGGATTTCCAAGTGTATTGTGACGCTTCTCGCTTAGGACATGGAGGTGTACTTATGCAAGACGGAAGAGTGGTTTCCTATGCCTCACGACAGCTTCGACCGCATGAATTGAATTATGCCACGCATGACTTGGAGTTAGCAGCTGTAGTCCATGCACTCAAAACCAGGAGACATTTTCTTATTGGAAACCGTTGTGATGTGTACACGGATCACAAGAGTTTGAATTACATTTTCACATAGAAGGAGCTGAATCTCAGACAAAGGAGATGGTTGGAGCTTATAAGGGATTATGATATGAAGCTACACTATCATCTAGGAAAGGCCAATGTCGTAGCAGATGCTTTGAGCCGGAAGGGTTATGCCAATACCCTCGTAAGCGGAGGATTTCCACTGGAGTTAGTTGATGGTCTCAAGGAGCTTCGTTTGGAGATAGTACCACGAGGTTTTGTTGCAGCAATGGAGGTTCAGTCAACATTATTGGGGAAGATTCGAGAAGCTCGAAAGGATGATAAGGAGATTGCTGAGATAAAGGAGAAAATGATCAAGGAAAAGCCAAAGGTTTTCGTGAGGATAAGCACGACACTTTATAGTTTGAGGACAATGTATATGCACCAATAATGCGGAGATCAGGAAGTTAATACTTCAGGAGGCCCATGACTCGCCATACTCGATACACCCAAGAAACACCAAGATGTATTTGGATTTGAAGGAGCGTTTCTGGTGGACGGGTATGAAGAAGGATATTGCCGAGTATGTAGCAGTATGTGATGTATGTCAGAGAGTGAAGGCAGAACATCAGAAGCCAGCAGGATTACTGCAGCCTATGCCGATACCCAAATGGAAGTGGGATATGCTTGGCATGGATTTCATCACCGGACTACCCAGGACACGATCGGGATATGATTCTATCTGGGTAGTAGTGGATCGTTTGACCAAGGTGGCCCACTTTATCCCAGTGAAGACCACCTATACAAGTGCGACGTTGGCCAAGATATATATGACCAGAATCATATGTCTGCATGGAGTTCCGAGGACCATCATATCATACAGAGGGACTCAGTTTACTTTGAAGTTTTGGCATCAGCTGCACCAGACATTGGGTACCAGGCTAGAGTTCAGTATAGCCTTTCATCCGCAGACAAATGGACAGACAGATAGAGCCAACCTGATTCTAGAGGACAGGTTGAGAGCTTGTGCGCTAGATTATGGATCTAGTTGGGATGATAATTTGCCTTACACGGAGTTCTCATATAACAACAACTATCAAGCCAGTTTGAAGATGGCACCTTTCAAAGCCTTGTATGGAAGAAGGTGCAGGACACCGTTAATGTGTGATGAAGTTGGAGACCGTTAGTTGTTTGGACTGGATTTGATCAAAGAATCTGAAGAGAAGGTTAAGTTGATTCGCGACAGACTAAAGGTAGCTCAATCCAGGCAGAAGAGTTATGCAGATTCAAAACGCAAGGAGGTAGCCTATGAAATCGGAGACAGAGCATATCTCCGTGTGTCACCTCTCTGACGAGTTAAACATTTTGGAGTCAAGGGAAAGTTAGCCCCGAGATTTGTAGGACCATACCGAGTTTTGGAACATATGGGAGAAGTTCCCTACAAGTTTGAGTTACCCGAAGGACTGTCAGGAGTTCATGATGTGTTTCACATTTCCCAGTTGAAGAAGTGTCATGCAGAGATGGCCGGTTACCCGAGGGCGATATTCATCTTAAGGGGGGTAGGTTTGTAACATCCCAAATTTTCAATTTGTAATGATATACATAGGTCATCATATGCATATCATATTTTATTTGCATCTCGTTTGCGATCCTAGAAATCCTAAGCAACCCAAGGACCCACGGAGAAAGTTGGGGCTTTCACTATTTTCATATTTGAATTTTTTTTTCTCAAATTTGAAAAGAGGATCACCTTTGTTTTAATATTTTCCCTCCGAAATATTTTCACTAGAAAAATAAAAGAGAGGAGATAAAAGGACTTCTCCAAAATAAAGGAAATATTGGAGGAAAATGTTAAAATGAAATAAATATTTTTATTTGGATTTCTCTACTGTTTTATTTGAATTAGAAAAAAAATATGCATTTTTCAAAATTGCATTTTAGGCTAGAAAAATGTTCACTTTGTTCTAAATATTTTATTTAGACGGTGAAAATTGTTTTTGGCATTTTTGAATTTATATATATATTTATTTAGGATTTTTCTTCGGTGGAATTTATTAAAAAAACGTTTCGCCCGATTGGGCCAATGGCCCAGCCGAGCAGGCTGAAGCCCAGCACCACTTCCGCCTCCGTCGTCGTGAGCGGTACGGACTCCAGGGAGTCCAGCGTTCCGCCGCCGCCGCCCAACTTCGGCTGCAAGTCGGAGCCGCCCACCCCAAGGCCTTTAAAAACCGGCCCTCCCCCTCCCACCGTCGCCTCTCAACCTGCCACCTGCAACCGTCATCCCGCACCGCCACCAGCGCCGCTTGCTGCCTCCGTTGCAAGCTACAGCCACCGCCACCACGCCGCTCCGCCGCCCACCCGCCGTAGCTGCCGCTCGATGCCGCGCCGCCAGCCACCGTCGCCCGCTGCCGTCGCCACCGTTTGGATCCGCGCCGCCGCAGACCGTTTTATTTCCAGTTTCCATTGGTTTATTTCGGTAAACCCTAGATCCAGATCGGTTTTTTCATATAGCCGGTTTTTCTCGGTTTTCCACCGGTTCAATCGGTTTTTCTCGATTTAGATCTATTCAGCGAATGTTCATTCGTTTAGATCTAATAACGAACGAATTCATTCATTTGCCTCTGTTAGCGGACGTTCGTCCGATAGATTTTTCTTTTTCTGTGTTATTTTCCCAGGGACCTATCCGCGATTACTTTTATTGAAGATTAGCCCTTGATCTTCAAACCCTCGCAACTTTTCAACTGTTCGGCCAAATCCAGTGAAACCAATGCCTAAATCTTCGTCTCGAAGGCCTCTTTCCAGTTAAGCAACTTGAACATGGTTTTGACAATTTAAAATTTGGTTTCAAGCATATTTGAATTCGAAGTTCTTTTGATAGTAGTTTCAGTTCCGTAGCGCCGATTCGATTGATTCTTTTTGCATTTTGAAGTTCTTCAATTGAATTTTCAGTTTGGACTTTCATATTTGGGTTTTACCCTTGCATCATTTCTTGATTGCTTATGTATGCTACTGTTTGTTGGCGATAGAGTTTCCGGAGTGCGAAGCGTGCTACTACGAGTCTCTAGGGTTTGCAGATCATTGGCAAGGCAAGTAACACTTTGATCATGTTCCTTTATACCCAGTTTTTATGCATTAGTTACAACCCTCTAACATTGCATGAGTAGGATCTCTTAACATGTGGGTTTGGGAAATAGATGATGAGGTAGAACCTATTGCCCTTTTATTATCAAACCCTGGGAGTTACTTCTTTGTTATAATTATATTGCTATGCTATGCTCGTAGACGTGGGGTGGGTTTGAGTGCATCCATGACAAATGTGAGATTGTTAATTAATGGTTAACGTAAGGTGTCTACTTAAATACACATCTGGTTGCATTTGTTGCGGGCACCTGGAGAATCCAGTGTTGTCCAAGGATATCCCGGAGTACTCGTGTGATCATCCTACGGTTAGCCACCCAGGCTCAAAGGGATCATAAGATTATTCATGATGGAAACTTCCGTGTGTAGCCACAAGCCATTATGGACTCTGGCATAGTTGAGTATGTTGTGTGACCTCTTTCAGTGGTAGGCTAGCAGATGTAGGGGATGTAGGTTGGTATTGTCTACCCAGAGTAAGGAGTTAATGCTTCTGAAAGACTGTGTCTCGGTCATCCATTTCTCAAACACCATGTAGTGTGAGAAATCCAACGAAGGAGATCGAGTCTTGTGGGGAAAAGTGTGCAAACCTCTATAGAGTGTACAAACTAATCATGGTTAGCCCTGTCCCCGTTTATGGACATCTTGCGTATCTGGTTCTTGAATTATTATTCTGATCTCAACACTCTAAATTAATTTGTTGGGTTATTAATACTACCTATTGGGATTGAGTTGGAGGGACCTTATTAATGTTTATCAACTACCATGATAGTGAAACCAAATATGTTCCTTTGTTGTAGGAAAAAATGGCTTTTCGCAAAAACATATTCACCATAGAGCCTCCACCAGCCAAATATGCATATAGTTGTAGCTATTACTTGTTATTTTGCTCTACTGTGTTATATTGCCTGCATATTACATGTGCTGACCCGTTTTCTGGCTGCAACATATTATGTTGCAGATTTTTTGGACGAAGAGTAAGGTGCGATAGGTCATTGTCATGCACTCAGCTTTGCCATAGGATTTGATGGACTAACTTTATCTTCCAAGCCTTCCGTTGTTATCGTATTTAGATGGCCTTAAGCCATATTAGTGTAATAAGTTCTCTTTTGAGATATTCAATGTAATTAATGTGTGATTGCTACTCTGTTATAAATCCTTCAAGTACTATGTGTGTCAGCATTACCGATACAGGGATGACACTTATGCACAGAGATTTGGCCGTTTGAGGTCGGATCGCTACAGAACAGTGAAATGATATTTGGTGAACCAGCAAGTGTGCACGACATGCCTGCTGTGTACTGTAGCCACGCACCTTCTCGTGTAAGCCATAGGCGTACTATACACCGACCATGCTCTAGGATATTTTGTACTGCATCTCACATGGTTGGTGATAATAAACTGTGTAGGATCTTCTTGATTTTTCATCTTGATTTAAATTACATGATGGGGTCACAATGGCAATGGACGAAGTTTGAATTGCTAGATCTTCTATCTGCAGTGAACATGGAACTACATGTGTGTTGTCAAAAAATTGGAATTATTCAGGGTTCATTTGGACATTTTATACATTAAATTGGTTCTCTAGCCATTTCAGGTGCATAATTCAAAATTAAACTACATGCACATGCTCCGGTGCACCAACATGGGTTGTAAAATCATATATGTGTCCATGGGTTTATGCTAATGTCCCATCAAGAAATGGGGATGAATTTCGAACACCACGACACCGTGGCTCTCCGGCAAACATTGAGGTACATGCTTTTGTAATTCTAGTAAATCCAAAACTCGTCTGAAATTCATGAAACTTGGCATGCTATCATGGTGCAGCAACAACATGTCGTGGTAAGATTTTTGTCCCATTTGGGGCAGGTTTGGGTATATGCTTCTCACAAACCAGAGCTTCTCACAACAAGCCTGATGGTTTCGGTATGGAACATGCCACCTTGGGGATGAAATGATATCAGTTGCCTCTTATTGCTTTCAAAAAAATTCTAGTGTCAACATAGAACAACATGAGTGTTGTGTTAAATTTTGGAGATTTTCGGGGTTCATTTGGACATTTTTATACATTAGCTGGGTTTTCTAGGCATTTTATGTGCATAATTCAAATTTGAACTACATGCACATGCTCCAGTGCATATAAATTGATTGAAAAATCATATATGCCTCCATGGGTTTATGCTTTGGTCCCAAACGGGAATGAATTTCAAACACCCTACCACCATCACTCGGCCGCAAACATTGAGATACCTGGTTTTTAAGTTCTAGTAAATCCAAAACTTGTTTGAAATTCATAAAACTTGGGTTGCTATCATGGAGCGGCATCAACATGTCGTGGTAAATTTTTTGTCCCATTTGGGTCAGGTTTGGACATAAGCTTCTCACAAACCAGAGCTTCTCACAACAAGCCCGATGGTTTCGGTCGGGAACGTGCCACCTTTGGGGACGAAACGACATCCATTGCCTCTTATTGCTTTAAAAAAATGTCTTGTGTCAACATAGAATAACAGGAATGTTGTGTTAAATTATGGAATTTTTCGGGGTTCGTTTGGACATTTTAATACATTAACTAGGTTTTCTAGGCATTTTATGTGCATAATTGAAATTTGAACTACATGCACATGCTCTAGTGCATATAAATTGGTTGAATAATCAAATCTGGGTCCTTGGGTGAATGCTTAGGTCCCATGCAAGAAATGTGAATGAATTTCAAACACCAGGGCACTGCTGATTGCCGGCAAAACGTTGAGATATTTTGTTTTTAAATTCTACTAAATCCAAAACTCGTCAGAGATTCATGAAACTTGGCATGCTATCATGGAATGGCACCCAACATGCTGTGGTATTTTTCGTGACCCTTTTGAGAGCAGGTGCACTCGAATAACAGCCAACAAAGGCATTTTGAAAAAATAGCTACCACTTTAATATCTCAAACATTCGTATAATTCAAATCGTGTTCGTTCGGTTAGCCATTCACGTGACACCACGTGTCTTGGTTCTAATGGATTTAGGAGGTGCCATGCGGACAGCTGCTTGACTGAATAGGAGGTGTGTGAGCGGAGTCCGGTCCACAGGCTGACCGAGAGGCGTGCTAGTTGTCCTCCAATGCGCAGGCTCACCGGGAAGCGTGCGAGGTGTACGCTGCACACGCTCACTAGGAAGCGAGCCCTTTGACCTCCATGGCCGCCCGCCTTCCTCTCAATTAATGGCGCCTGATCCATTGTTTAATATGGGCTGCCTTACTATTCGCCTCCCATTCCCCTCCCTCCCGCAGACCTCCACCAACGCCATGGCGCAGAATGATCATCTGCCAGTAGTCTCTTAGTTTGGTGAACTCAACTCCAAGCCGGAGGAGATAGAAAATAAGGAGGAATGGGGCCTCATGGACATGCCCCTGAATGAGCTGGTCGTGGTGGTTGCTGCCCCTACTCCCATCCCAGCTCCCATCCCCACGCTCGCGCTAGCGACCATCCCCGTAGCATTGGCGAGCTGGTCGTCGAGCACTATCGCAGAGCTAAAGCCGCGGGCGTCCGCGAGGTCTCCGCGGACCCGCACAAGCTAGTGTACATGCCAGCGCCAGTGCCCGTGCCCATGCCCGTGCGCGCTCCTCCACCGATTGTGGCGCTGGTCCCCGTGCGTTTAGCTGCACCCGCTGCGCCCGTGCCCGTGCGTGCCCCTCCACCCACCGCGGTTCCAGTCCCCGTGCGTTTGGCTGCACCCATCACGCCTGCGCCCATGCGCGCACCCTCCTCAGCGGCATGGGATGCTGCCGTCAACTGCTACCTCTCAGTGCCGCCAGTTGCCATGCTCCCGCTCCTCGCTCATCGATCGCACGATGACATGATGTTTGATTTACAAGTGAAGAACATTCTCTGCTGCCTTGGAGATTTCAACAATGGCGTCCAAGAGGACGACAACGACAATGACGACATGGCACGCTGCCTCCGCCTCCGCCGCAAATAGGTTTTTTTGGGGTTTAATACTGTATCTCAAATTCTCGATCATATGAATATAAATTCGCAGTGTGACTGAATGAAAGATACAGCTTGAATGAACTTGCATTTCTCTCTCTTAATGTACAGACTTATCAAATGATTTTCTTATGAAAATAACATCAATGGTTTTTAAATATAAATCACTTTAGTTAGAACACCCGTATGCAAACCGACAGCTTCCTGATGAAGCCAAGTGAAAATGTGCCGAGCAGGATTTCTGCAGCTCTTGATCGCAAACATTTTATATAGAACACCCGTATGCAAAGTGAGAGCTATGCTCTTCCCCCTTAAGTCAAGGGAAAATTCGCAGAGCAGGATTTGTGCATCCCTTCAACGCAAACGGTTGTTTTGGATGGCCCGTGTGCAACCACGTACAAACAATTTGGTAAGATTTGCATCTGTCATATTGGGTATGTTACCATTTGTCAAACTGGAAAGATTGACATTTGTTGATCTAGTAACATTGCCATTTGTCAATCCTTGTAACACTGCGATTTTTCAAAATATGCAGCTAAAAATCACTAGCACTATCTAATTTTTGCAACGAAAATTTAGTAATTAAGCATAGAATTCATTCATAGATTAAGCAGTCGTTCTTTATAAAAATAGTTCAAGTCGATAGCTGAACCGACCAAACGTTTCCCCAATTGTTGCCAACCACGTACTGAAAATAGCTAGTTCAACTATATATAGTAAATAATTTTAAGTACGTTGTACAGTTCCACCAAATCTATAGTCAGATGAACTGAACAAAATAGCCCCTACATAATACTACTACTATGGAGGGGTTTTGTACTACTTCCGACAGCCTCTCCTTTGCCGAGCGTGCTCAGTAAGAGGCAAAGAAGGAGGAGCCTACCGACGAGCTAGACAACTTCAATATGGTGCCTACCGCTATTGGAGCTTCAGCGACGGTCACCTCAAACGCCCTCTGCATCTCCAGACGACCCCTCTCTAAGCGGTAGTTCTCCTTGTGGATCTCCTAATTCCTCACCTCTGAGGCGGCGTGTGTTGCGGCCATGGTGGCGGTAAGGCTCTTTGCATGCTCGATGAGGCGCTTCTCCTCCTCCCACAGGAACTCGGTGTAGCACGCAAGGTCGCTGACGCACGTGTGGGCCTCCACCTCCGCCTCCTGCCTTCGGGCGGCGGTGGCGGAGCGGGTGATGAACCCGTCGGCCGACGGTGGGATGACGGCCACGGCGGCCGTTGATGGGGTGGCGGCCGTGACCACCACCTCCCACCTTCGAGCCGCGGTGGCAGAGCGGGTGATGGCCGGCAGTGGGGTGGCGACCACCACGGCCACATCCCGCGTTCAGGCCGCGGCGGCGGAGCGGTCAATGGCCCTGTCTTTCGATGGTGGTGTGGCGGCAACAGCAGCCGGCAACAACTGCCGACGGGCAGCGGTGGCGGAGCATGTGGTGGGTGTTCCGCGCACACCCAACAGGGATGCCACGCGCACTACACTATGCCAGGGATTGCGTCGCCGCCGCGGTGTAGCCTCCTAGCTGGAGTCGTTCTCTGATGATGGCAGAGTGGCTGCGCGACGACGACGGACCGGTGCCATTGGCGATTGTGGGAGAAGCAGACAAGATAAGTTATAGGGAGGGAGGGGAAAATGCGACACGGGACTCGCCGGCCATGTGGGTTTATATAGCAGGCCGCACTACAAAAAAATACACTTCCGTGATGATACGTGTTTGTCACAGTAGGTAGCTTTTTTTGTCATGCATGTACATCCATGAAAAATTTATGACAGAATCAAGATAGTCATACCTGTGTTGTCGTAGAAGTGTTCCATGACATTACCAAAATTATCATCATGGAAGTGTCTAATTCCATGACGATAAATCGCGCACCACAGAAGTGCTTTCATCAAGGGTGACCGACACATGGCATCCACCGTAATGGAACGCTATTAAGCTATCGGGTCGGGTTTTGGATCCGGTAACCCGTTAACAGCCCCGACCAATGGGGATTTTCCACGTGTAAAATCATCATTGGCTAGAGGAAACACGTGTCGGCTCATCATCGGGACAGATGTCATCCACTCACTGGACAGAAGGCGCCTATGATACGTCGACACGTGGCATGACCCAACAAGTTTAAATGGGCCGCCCCAACTAAAGGCCCACAAGATTTTGCGGACCATAATGGGCCGGCCCAGCTAAAGGCCCTCGAGATTTTGCGGACCATAATGGGCTCGCCCAGCTAAATGCCCACAAGATTTTGCGGACCATAATGGGCCGGCCCAGGTAAAGGCCCACAAGATTTTTGTGTGCCGTAATGGGCTGGCCCAGGTAAAGGCCCACAAGATTCATTCAGATCATAATGGGCCGGCCCAGCTAAAGGCCCACGAGATTTCGCCGACATTAATGGACCGGCCCAGCTATAGGCCCACAGGATTTTGAGTACCCTAGTAGTCCTGCCCATTAACTGCCTGCCATGTTTTGGGCCAAATGCCGGCCCATATTTGATCCGGTCCATCATTGGCATGCCATGCTCCGGGCCTAATACTGGCCCATATGAGATCCGGCCTGTTAAAGGCCTACCACGTTCTGGGCCAAATTACGGCCCAGATCAGGTCCGGCCCTTTAAGAGGCTTTGGGCTCAATTATGGCTCATATCAGATTCGGCCCGTCAACTGGACACTATGCTTTTGGGCCCACTTGCTAAAGCACCACTTAGTAATTTGGCCTGATATTAGTTTTGCCCTGTTAAGGGCACGTTTAACATTTCGGCCCTATATTAATTTCAGCCTGTTAAAAGCCCGTCATATATTTGGGCCTAACTACGGCCCGGTTTGCATCCGGCCTGCACGCAGCCGATATCTGATTGGGCCAAACAAGGACCGAGACAATTTTTGGCCAGTTAAAAGTCCATGATTTGATTCGCACAATCATGGGTCGGGGTTCATTTCGGGCTCCTACCAGCCCGTGAGCTGTTCGGCACATTTCAGGCCCAACCTACATCGTGATTGCATGACGGCCCGATTATGTACCGTAATTTTACGGTTTGGCCGGTTTACTACGAAGACAGGATATATATATACAGTAAAATAACTGCAGCATCGTGAATAAGAAAAAACCTAGACTATACAATAAAGAAATTATGGCATATTACATCCACTAGGCATCAAAGTTCGCCACTATGATAATAAAGCACAAGCAGACATCAGATTACATACACTGGGCATCAAAGATCGCCACCGGTGCAAATAAACACGCCAACAAAATAATATACAAAACCGACAGCACTTCAATAGAGTTCAGGAAAGGTTAGCCCTCCTGGGAAGCTGCAGCGCAAGCAGCTGAGCAAGATGATGAGACTGCGCTTGTTCAACACTTATATCTTCCTCACTCTGAAAGATAAGCAAGCAGATAGATGACAGGTTTTGCACATAAAAGTATCAGTGCTGACAATTCATCACATTTCTTACTGACGAGTAAAGTGACACACTTTAAATTTGCATTAACACAATATGGTATTGTTCAGGTCAAGACATGGCAGGAAATGACATTGTGAAGGAGTTGACAGCTTCACGACACCACTGGATTACAGATCAAGAACTCATAAGTATCAATGGTTAGTGTACTGTCAATTTATACCATTTCAGATTGGCAAATAAAGAGACGGTTTAAAAAATAGTAGAGTGATATGACATTGTTCATAGTTAAGACATTGCAGAATATGACATTGTGCTGTAGTGGGTAATTTCACCACACCACTGGATTACGGATGAAGAACAGAAGCATACATGCAGTGCAAAAGAAGATCACTTGCTCTGTATAGTTTAATTTACATGGTATGAAGAAGGAACTTGGTTGTACAACTAAAAACTTAAATTGAGAAAGGACAAACTTTTGTTTATGAACTACATATAATAAACTTTAAACAAGCAATTTGATGCAAACACCAAAAATAAATAGCTGTTGCAGTCATGCCTAACCAAATATATACAACAAAGTTTGAAGGCTTGAGATGGACAAACTTACATTATTGGTGAAGACAGGCTCTATAAAGGCCTTGTCCATGCTGATGGGGGGTCAATTCAAGAAGTTTACCACATAATCTTCTTCAAAAGCATTGCCTTTATTCTACATTTTGTTAAGAGTAAATATAGATGTGATAATATACGAAAAAATGGAGAATATTTAAGATAAGATGAAGAGTGATGCTACATAACCAAGTAGCTATAAATGTAAGTGCAGCGATACATGTAAAAGGTATAGCCAAGAGCAATGCACAGCTAAACTTCTTCAGTACCAACCTTATGGTAAGAGTAAATATAGATCCGATGTGTAGAAAATGGAGGGCAAAGGAAAATAAGCTGTAGAGTGATGGTACATGAACAACTACTTGTCATTATAAGTACACTGATAAAGGACAGCATGTACTTACAAGAACAATGCAGAGCTAAAAAAACATTGGCATTGGATATATTCTACACTAATGTAACCATTCATACAGATCAGATAATTTGGAGCGAACAATTGATAAGCAAGCTATCATGCATACTGCTGACACATAATGAACCAGTTATGTATGCAAGTACAGTGATACAGGACAACATGTACTAACAAGAGCAAAGCAGCGGACAACATATTTGTGATATCCTGTCGTTCTTGTCAAACTGGAATTCTTCTTCGAGCAGATTTCCCGCAAAAAAGATCCGTAAGGCACATGCGGAAAAGTAGAAGTTCAAATTGTCATGTGATTTCATAGACAATACCTCATCCTGGGAATGAGACTAGTGCGTAACAAGGTTTTTCCATTCAATGTATTCTAAATTTAGCACAGGAGACTTCACCGGAAATTCGTTTATAGACTTGCCATCAAAGTGTGATTTCCTCAGGTAACACCAATACTACTGCAATGCTTCCTTGAAAAGCACAAGCAAGCTTTGCTCATCATGACTATCTAGATTGACCCTCGCCTAGTTACAACAATGTAATGTAAATCATTGATGTGTTCAATCAGTAGAAAATAGGAAAATAATAACCATGAATAATAGCACTTACACGTAAGTTGGACAGGAAGATGTGAAAATGGTCTTTGTCTTCACAATAATCTTCCCATGATGGGAATATATGCACATAGTCCCTAACAACATTGATAGCATTGTCTTTTAAACTGGGAATAAATGGAATGGGGTTCAAATCTGCAGGAATTGGCCATCTCTATAGTTGGGATAGGTCTTCAGCCGGTGGACTTGCTGTACTTTTTGCTGGAGTGGGATTTTTCTGTGGTACAGCTGGTGCTATGGAAAATGAAATCGGTATACCTTTTGCTGGAGTGCAGGTCCTGTGTGGTGGGGCTAGTCGTGTGGCCAGTGAAGTATGGGTATAGTCTGCTGGAGTCGGTCCTACGTTTTGTGTCACTGGTTGTACAACCAATATAAGTGGGGTGCTGTCTGATTTCTCCGGCACCACCATATTTTTCAAGGACTTTTCTAGTGCTTCTTCAGGTTCGGCAATCACCCTCTTCCTTTTTGATGTCTGATGCACAAGAACAACATTTGAGTGAAAAAACATGGTATGATGACAGATGGAATATGTATTGATAATGGATGGGCATGGCATCTCGACATATATGATGGATGCAACAAAGTAGAAGAAATGCAAGAGAACATATGCAAGATACGTGCAATCAATAAAACCTTGCCAAATTAGAACAGGCACCTTGATGGGTCAACGGGACATGCCATCTTCCTTTGACTCCTCGAGGTTAGAATAGTCATTAGGATGATATTCTGAACAAGAATCAACAGGTGGGGAGCGTACGAGTTTCATTTCTTCCAGAATGGCACTCAATGCCTTGCTGCCAATTTTGTAAGTCATTGCAGTGTTCCACAATATTCTTCTGATGCGCGGATTCTGATATTCACTGTAATTGCATATAATATCTGAGAACCATGAAAACATAAATAGTTGTGAGATTATCTTTGTAATGCAGATGATATTCTAATATAGTGGCACCCCTATAAACACTTGTGTGCTATCACTGGATTCTGATGAGAGAGCTCATGTGTGCTGTAATATTGTGCGTGCATTTATATAATCTGGCACAAGTACACAAAAAATAGGCTCCAGAAGTAAGGATAGCTGGCAGATGATAGGTTCATAATATACTGTATAGAGAGTTTATTGCCAAACCATGATAACAAGAGCACACAGCAACTAGGCAGATCATAGGGGCTGTTTGGTTTTAGGACTAGCATTGCCACACTTCGCCACATATTTTTGCCAAACTTGACTAAGGTTAGTTCATCAAAATGAGAGCCACAAGTTGGCAAGCCTAAGGGAATCTTGCCACACTTTTTGTGTGTATGCCATGTGGGGTCCAAGTGTGGCTTGCCTAAGATGTGGCTTGAACTAAACACTCACCTAAGTTGGTCAAACTTGCCTAACCTTAGGTGTGGCAATCTTTGGCAAAGTTAGTCAAAACCAAACAACCCCATAGTGTACATAACAGGGGTACACCATAACTAGGATATATAAATCGGGAAAGTGGAACTGGCTAGAAATTACGGTGTTGTATTGCCGCTAGTACTTGAAAGCCTATTGATCACGTACAAGCCATCTCTATCAGCTGTTGCCTGCAGATGTCCCTGCTCCCCTTCCTGACAAGGAACATACTGTGCTTCCCATACATAACACCGCACGGTTCGCCGGCCGAACCACCGGCCCCACCGCCTGTGTTCCTCTGCCACCCCCACCCCTGCCCCCACCCGCGTCGAGTTTTGTTCGTTCGACGAGGCCCCACCACCTCCCCACACAACCACCGTCCCCACCCGAGCCCCTTAGATCACGCTAGCGAACTCCGGCGAGCTCTGAAAAATCAACTGACCCAATTTTGAAATTTAGTCTACTGTGATTTAACTAGTGTGGAATATAAAAGGGGAAAACCAAAAGCATTGCGAGTATGGTGTTGAGCATTCCATGGCGGATCTGAAGGTGCAAACTGGACAAAGGCAACTTCGCAACAAAGACAAGAAATCAGAGTAAAGCAGTGGCGATCAATTTTCTTGCTGAGATAAATAAGTTGAGGAGATACGAAAGAGTACCGCCTCTGGTGCGGCGCCGTGTACGAATCTGTTGAGAATTTGATGGTGCTGCGGTAGCAATGGCTGTCGGCGGCGTGGAAGGAGATCTAGGAGGGTAGACGGTGGCGGCGGGGCGCGGTGGATGAGACGGTCGTTGGAGCAGCGCCGGCAAGGTGGACGACGGCGGGGATGAAGCTAGAGGACGGGATGCAAGGATCTCGGTCCGAAGCCGTGGATGCAAGAGGTCGATCTCTTGTAATGGATGGCGGCATCAGGGTATCAGCTCCGGCATGGTGGAGGAGGACGGCGGTGGATGGGGTGGCGGACGGCGGCGGACGGAAGAGGGTGGGGTGGAGAGGGTGTTTTGTCGCCCACAGAGTACGAATGGGGAAAAGGGAGGTAGAGAGGAAGGAGCGAACCATGTACTCAGGGCGCGCTTGTCTCAAATGCGAGGAAATTTACAAACTTAGCCCCCGTTTAAAATTTCTACTACATCAGGGCGCGCTTGTTAGGGATAGGACGGTAATCTCGCATACACCGAATATTTGCCGACGAGAGTTTGTTTTTGGCGCCCACCGTGTATGAATATGAATCGGGGAGGGAGTCGATTTCGGCCGAGGACACACTGTGTTTTGGCGCCCACTGTGTATGAATCCGGGTGAAAGGCGGTTACGTCACGTTTGGGTGAAATTACAAACCTACCCCTATCGAAACCTATAGAAATCCAGCATATAGGCTTTGCGTGGCAGGGATAGACAGTAGTGATTTCCATCTCATAGATTTTGGTTTCGGACGGTTACTACGACTTTCCCCCCTTCGTTCAAATTTTGCAGAGTGCACGTTTACCGTGCCAACTCAATTCGAATCCCGTTTGTATTCTAATTTTTTTTGGGCGGGATACATTTTCAATTGGAATTACATTCTAGATACATCATTTTTATATATATATACTTTAAGCACAACACCATTTATACATAAATATGGTTTACAAATAGCATGATCTCAGATTCATAAGGTTGTATCCATCAATTTGGATTTTCAAATATTTGAAACCACTTTATGTTGAAATACAATGTATGCATTCCTCGTTAACTGTCTCCAATTAATGTGTGTTTCATGCGGGTTTTTTACTTCTCAAACATGTATAATGTGTTTCACACACGCAACATATAGTGTAATCCCGTTTAGACATTAATTGCATATAAGCCATGCATTGTTTGTAATTGAAGAATCTATGGATCACCAATATTGATAAACTATATAACATTACACGTGTGCCCAAATTCAAATGAATATGCATGTTCGATACACCAATTTGAGTTATGATATTATCGATGTCGTGACCTCCAGTTTAAATATTTGAATCCCCTTTAATCCAGATATTCGTCTCATATAGCTATCACTCATGCTTATATAGGACTATCTCACTGGACCTATACGCGTTCATCGTCTCTCAGGTATCTCTCGTGCTACCTGTATGTCGACAATGATCTTTTATCTTCGTAACACACTGACGGTACTCTCTCCCTCGACCTTCATCACTCTATCTCTCTCTAAGTATATCTCGCTCCCTGCTATGTGTCTCTAACTATGATTCTCCATGTGGAATCTCTTTCTCTCACACAAACACAAAACTTTGTCTCCCGGGGTCTCATTTCTCTCTACTATTCCCATGTGTGCCACTTGCACACCCCTCATACAGAGATGTCTTTCGCTCCTTAGATATGAGAACCTGCGACTCTTCCTCTTCAATATCTCTTTCTCACACACAAACACAAACTCTGTCTCCCAGGGTCTCATATTTCTCCATTGTTCTCTTGTATGTCGCTCACACACACCCTCTCTCCCTAGAGATATCTTGCGTTCCCTCGTATGTCTCTCTAGCTATCACTCTCGTTGTGAAATATCTTTCTCTCTCGCAGACACAAAACACTGTCTCTCTGGATCTCATTTCTCTCTGATATCTGTTTGTATGTGACTCACATGCACCCTCTCTCTATCTCTCTCACACCCACACACATAACCCAGCCTTCTGATCCACTCGACTCCTATCTGTAATGCACACTAGCTAGCATCTTTATCTTTCTATTTATCTGTTTCTCCATCAACCTTCTTTCTCGCCCTCACTCTTGATTCCTATCATGCACACTACATATGTTTCTCTCTACATGCAGTCAAGTGCCCTCTCACACACATATATAACTTCACCCTTTGAACCACCCGACGGCCATCTCCAACACCCAAACTAGAGGATGTCCCTCTAGCTAGCATCTCCATCTCTGTATCTATCTGTAGTTTCTCCGTCAACATTTCTTTCTCGCACGAAGTCTTGCTTCCTATCACCCACACTATATATGTCTCTCCATACATACGCATTTATAGGTTGGTCTATTTTGCACAATGGTTGCGCCTTACTCCCTCTGCTCGCCATAGATGCATGCTCCAGCCCACGCCACTATCTCTTAAAGACAAAAACACATGCTCAATTGTCGGGACTTCTTCCATGCATTCTCACATGCATGCATATTGTCATACCGATCCGTCTCTCCCATGTCGTTGATCTTATGACTTATGTCTTCTTTCTTTTATCTCGATCATGCGCGCGCGCACACACACATCCCACGTATACATGTATACCTCTCACACATGCACGTTCGAGGTCTCTATGTCTCCATACGTAGTTAATTACCCTCAATCCTAACGCCACATCGAATCGTTCTCCTCTTTTGTGCACATAACTTCCGCCTGGATGGGTAAAACACACACTCACACTTAACAATCTCCTTCTAGCTCCCCCCCCCCCGCCTCTCACTCTTCCCCTATATCCCCGAAACCAATAAGACCATCCCTTAGTTTAATTCCCGCCTACATGCACCATTGATATATAGTAGTCTTACTCGGTGTCTCTCGAACAAACACGTTCTCTCGAAGTCGACTCCTCTCACGCGCACACACCTTCTCTTCCCTCTCTACGGGCATTTTCTCTCTCGCACCCCATCGTTGGTGGCCTCTGCCATACACATCACCTCTCTATAATGAAAGCCA